>NW_026779743.1:0-75629 GCF_030144855.1 Hypanus sabinus
TCCTCACATCCATTGTCCTTTCAACTACCTTATTCCTTTTCCCTCAATCGCCCCTTCCCTGCATCTCTCCTCCCTCTCGCTGACATTTTCTCTCCTCCCTCCTCCTCTCTTCCTTCGCCCTTTCCTGTCCCTCTCTATCTCTCTCTCGTGCGTTTCTCAGTTAACTCACCCTCTCTTTCCTCACTCCCACCCATAGTTTCTCTCCAAGAATCCACCCTCTCTGTGTTTACACCTCTCTTTTCCATTATCTCCACTTCTCGCCCTCCCCCTTCTTTCATTCAGCTTCCCCTTTCTGACCCCAGTATCCCACGCCTCTCTTTCCGTCAAGCCCGAACATTCCCCTCACTTTCCCTGTAACTCCCCACTCGCACTGCTCTCCACAGCCACCACCACCCACCCCCGCCACTCATATCGCTCCAGACCACCCCTTCTCACACCCTCTATCTCCCTTCTGCCCGGCGCTTACGCACCCTGCTCTCGGCTCCTCCCTTTATCAGCTTTTCATCCGGTGTTTTTATGTCGGTCTGAACCCCTTTTCAACACGGGCTTCCTCTGACAACGGTTACTTCCCCTTGCTGAGCTCAGAGACACAGAGGACCCTCGACAGGATGGACGACAGCGGGGCTTTCCTGAATGTGCAGCTCGTATAACCGAATTCATCGGGATGTGAGTGGGGCAGAGAGGGAGCGAGGGAGTTTCAATCTCTTTCTAACCTTGTGAGCGGTTAGGTATCTTCACTGTGTGTCTAACACTCGGTGTGTGTGCCTACCCAGATAATTATATATGCCATCTCTAAGAATACTTTCCATTAATTTACCCACCCCTGACGTCAAACTAACAGGCTTTGTTGACCGATCTCCTGATTCGATCCTCGAAGCCCCCACCTTCCTGTGGGTGCACAACACTAGGTCAGTGTCCACTGGTGTGTCTGCGGGTGTCTCTCCACACCTGTCTTTTATCCCCACTGAAGGGGTATCAGCCATCAATCAACACTAAATGACCATGTCCATCAAATCAGGCCACTCCTGCTCGCTCCTTAAGAATGTTAAGGAGCAAAGTGACGTCCTTGTAGCGAAAAATAAAAAATCCAGGAAGAAGCCATAATACATAAATCAAATGTGTGTTTCTCTCTCTGAACTGTAGCAGATGTCACTGACTCTGTGCTTCATCTCTCTCTCTCACGAGCAGCATAGCAATAGCAATAGTTCATAGTTCTCAAAGGGGGGGGATGATTAACTCTGCACCCCATTTCCATCAGGTCTGTTTAGCACTCACAACAAGTCAAACCTCAAACACCGCGCAGCGTGTGTTCGCTTCCTGGAAACTTCGTCATCTAAATGTCAGGTTTCTTTGAAATGTACTACACAGTCTAAAATGGCAACATGTTGTTTTGACGTCTTCTCGGAGGGTGGGGGCTCGCTTACTTCGGAGGGTGTTGCGGGTTGTCCAGAAGCCGTGGTTTCCAGAGCACAGAGGGACTGAAGCCCCGGCGATAGGCAGAGCAATGGGAGCGCTGACGCTCAAACCAGGAATCAACTGGAGGTTGGGGTGTGGGTGGGGTATTCGGTGCAAATCTCTCTGACAATAAAGGATCTGAATGAGTGACAATATATCCTTCCGTCTTTCCCTCCCTGTTCACTCATCATCACTCACACTTCCCCCTCTTCCAATCCTTTCTCTCTCACTTCTTCTCTTCCAATGTCCCTCCAATTTCCATATTACATCTCCCTCCGTCTCCCCTTCTCTGCATCTCCTCTCCCTCTCTTCCTTCGCCCCTCCCTGTTCTGTTCTCTCTCTCTCTCTCTCTCTCTCTCTCTCTCTCTCTCTCTCTCTCTCTCTCTCTCTCTCTCTCTCTCTCTCTCTCTCTCTCTCTCTCTCTCTCTCTCTCTCTCTCCTGCTTTCCTCTGTTAGCTCGCCCTCTCTTTTCTCACTCTGTCTCCTAAATTTTCTGCAGGCATCCACCCCCCCCCTATATTTCGAACTCTCTGTCTCCCCACATCCCCCCTTTCTGACTCCAGTATGCCACGTTTCTCTTTCCGCCAAGCCCTCTCCTTCCCCTCACTCACCTCCCTCTTTCTCTCCACTCTCACTACTCTTACTCCAGCGACTGTCATCGGCCCGGTCCAATCCCTCTCAATCCCTCAATCTCCCTCTTCCCCAGGACTTTCCTCCCCCTGCTCTCGGCTCCTCTCTTTATCAGCTGCTTATCTGGTGTTTGTTTGTCTCGCTGAGCTCAGAGACGCAGAGGATCATCGACAGATGGACGACAGCGAGACTCACATGAACGTGCTGCTCGTAAAACCGGACACGGTTTCCATCAGGAGGTGAGTGGGGAAGACACGGAGGGAGGGAGTTTCAATCTCTTTCTAACTCGGGAAGTGGGTAATGGGACGGTGTAGAGGGAGCTTCACCCTGTGTCTGATCTCGAGAGTGGGTAATGGGACGGTGATGAGGGGAGCATCACACTGCATCTGACCACGGGAATGTGTGATGGGATGGTGCGGAGGGAGCTTTTCTCTGTGTCCAACGCTGTCTGTATCTGCTGGACTGTGTCTTGGGATCTCGATACTGTGTCTGATCTCGGGATTGTGTTTTGAGAAGCTGTGTTGAGAACTTCTCTATGTCTGACAACAGGAATATTTGATGGCACTGTACAGAGGGAGCTTCACTCTGTCTCTAACCCGGCGAGTCTGTGTGATCAGACGGTTCGGAGGGATCTTCATATTATAACAGTCGCCGGGAATTTGTGATGGGCCGGGGTGAAAGGATCCCAATTCAGTGTCTGACGACCGGCGGATGTAATCGACAGTGAGGAGAGAGTTTCACTGTTCGTTGGTCCTATTTTCCAGAGCAGACGATGGGGCGAAGCAATGAGAAGCTCCCGTCACGCTGTCCATCACATTCTCCGGGGATCAGACAGAGACTTTATCAACCTCCAATTCCCTCATGGAAAAAAGGATAGAATCAGGGAGGACAGGAAAAAAATATTTGGGGAAAGGAATCTTAGGAGACTATAAGGGAATAAATTATGTATAATAGGGATGTTTTTTTTTTCTGGGAAATGTACAATGGGTATGTTGTCAATGTTCAGGGAACTCTGCCAGGATGTTAGTGATAATTTGTCCCGGTGAGGAAGGTAGGAATAGTAGGGTGTAAGTACAATGGTTGACAAGTGAAGTGTAAAATCTAGTCAGGTGGAAGAAGGCAGCATAGAAGCAGTTTAGGAAGCAAAGTATCAGATGGGTCTATTAAGCAAGAAAAGAGGTTAAGAAAAGCAAGAAGGAGGCCTGAGAAGGCTTTGGAGAGTAGGGTAAAGAAAAACTCCAAGGCATCTTCAATCATGTGAAGAATAAAACGATGACAGTAGTGAAAAACGGTCCTGTTTGAGATAAAGGTGGGAAGATTTGCCTGGAGGCTGTGGAAGTGAGCGAGACACTCAATGAATACATCCCTTTGGTATTCACCACTGAGAGGGAACTTGATGACGGTGAGACAATATGAGTGAGGTTGATGTTCTGGAGCATGTTGATATTAAGGGAGAGGAGGTGTTGGAGTTGTTAAAATACGTTAGGACGTATCGGTCCCTAGAGACAGACGGAATATTCCGCAGGCATCTCCACAAGACGAGGGGAGAGATTGCTGAGCCTCTGGCTAGGATCTGTTTGTCCTCGTTTTTTCACGGGAATGGTACCGGGGGATTGGAGGGAGGCGAATGCTGTCCCCTTGTCCAGAAACGCTCTTAAAGATAGTCCGGGTAATTATTGACCAGTGAGCTCTACGTCTGTGGTGGGAAAGCTGTTGGAAAACATTGTTCGAGACAGGACTTATGGGCATTTAGAGAATCATGGTCTGATCAGGGACAGTCAGCATGGCTTTGTGAAGGGCAGATCGTGTCTTACAAGGCCGGTAGCGTTCTTTGAGGAGCTGACCAGGCATATAGTTGACGAAAGTGCAGTGGATGTGATCTACATGGATTTTACTAAAGCTTTTGTCATGGTTTCACAGGGTCGGCTTATTCAGAAATTCAGAAGGCATGGGATCCAGGGAAGTTTGGGTAGGTGGATTCAGAAATGGCTTGCCTGCAGCAAGTATTGTGTTCTGGTGGAGGGATTAAATTGTGCGTTGGAGGGAGGCGACTAGTGGTGCACAGAAAGATCGGTTCTCGTACCGCTGTTTTTCGTGTTTTTATTAACGACATGGATGTGGGGGTAGAGGGTAGTTTGGCAAGTTTGTAGACGACACAAAGGTTGGTTGTGTTCTTGATGGTGTAGAAGCTTGGCGAGGATTGCAGAGAGACATTGATAAGATGCGGAAGTGGGTTGAGAAGCGGCAGATGGAGTTCAACCCCGAGAAGTGTGAGGTGGTATAAATTGAAAGGACAAATTCCAAGGTAGAGTACAAAGTAAATAGCAGGATACTTGTAATTGTGGAGGAACAGACGGAACTAGGGGTACATATCCACAGATCTCTGCAATTTGCCTCACAGGTAGGCAGGGTAGTTAAGAAAGGTTATGAAGTGCTAGTTTTCATAAGTCTGGAGACGGAATTTAAGAGTTGCGGATAAATAATGCAGCTCTATAAAACTCTGGTTAGGCCACACTTGGAGTACTGAGTCCATTTCCGGTCGCCTCACGATAGGAAGTATGTGGAAGCATTGGACAGAGTACAGAGAGATTTACCATGATGCTGCCTGGGTTACGGAGTATCAATTATGAGCAGAGATTAAGGGAACTAGGGCTTTACACTTTGGGGAGGACGAGGATGATAGGAGACATGATAGAGGTGTATAAGATATTAAGAGGAATAGACAGAGTGGACAGCCAGATCCTCTTCCCCAGGGCACCACTGCTCAATACATGAGGACATGACTTAAAGTTAAAGGGGAGGGAATTCCAAGGGGGTTATTATAGGAAGGTGTTTTACTCAGAGAGTTGTTGGTGCATGGAATGCACTGCCTGAGTCAATGGTGGAATTTATAGGATGCAGGATTTATTACAGCCTTTGTACACAACAGTTCCTGTACCCTACCCTACCCTACAGGAGCAGCAGCTCGGCTCACCATACGCGGATGTGGCGGTCCGGGAAGCTGGGAATCTCACGGCTTCCCACATCTGACAAACAGTATAGAATACCGGCCTCACAGACATACTTCCTGTTCTATTCCTCACAGGCAGCTTATTTCGCCTCGATTGGTTATCGCCGAAGCCCGAATGAGCTAAAGTCTTACCGCTCTGTCTCAGACCGCTCCGTTGGTGACCGCTCCTCTAGATAGCAAGTCCCTTATCCCCCTTTACGCCTGAACTTGACCTGCTATCCAACTCACGATTGTTCCGGTTGTAGCCACTGACAGTCCACGTACAATGGACTAAATCTCTCGAAGCCCCCCTTTTAAATAACCGCCGCAGGACTACGTGAAATCGCACTTCGTAAAGCTCTGCTGATGCCGCCGTAGGGCAATGTACTTTCTCTACCGGTCTTTCCTCCTTTTACTTCTCTCTCTCCCGCTCTCTCTCTCTCTCTCTCTCTCTCTCTCATTCTCACTCAGACGTTATGAACTCCACGTACTCAGTGCTGAACCTTCCGACAGGCCAGCATCTCATGGAAGAGGATGAAGATCCTCCCATTGCCTCGGAACCCGTCGAAATGTCAGTGACTGCACAGGTAGGTCAGAGTTCACAATAATGACGTCACTCTAAAGGGGCCACGTGTTTCAAGCACAAGTGATCAAGTTCTGATGCATCTTCTTCGACACTTCCCCTGGCATCTCGTCCCACAGACGGACCACTCTCTGGGTAAAAACAGAACTTGTCTCTCTTGTTCCCAGTTACAGTAGCTACTACTATCATATTATGCCTGAGAGCTTTGGTTCTGCATTCTATGTCGAGAGAATAATGACTTGTGCATTCACCTTGTCTGTGCCCCATGTGGTTTTATGCAACCCTGCAATGTCAAGTCTGATCTCCGAGGAATAATGTCCCAAAGTTCCTGACATGTCCATAAATCAGTCCCTGCAATATCCTCGTAAATCTTCCCACTTTCAGGGAACCGTGTACCTGTACTCCGGTACAGTTTGTTCTACAGAACTCTCAACGGTCCCTGTCTACCTGTGACTCCACTTTCAGGGAACCGTGACCGTGTATCCATGGGTCCCTCTGTTATACAACACTCTCCAGGGTCCCGATCTACCTGTGACTCCACATTCAGAGAACCGTGTCCATGACCCCCTGGGACCCTCTAGTCTACAACAGTGCCCAGGGTCCCTGTCTACCTGTAACTGCACTTCCAGGGAACAGTTTACCTCTAACCCTGAGTCCCTACGTTCTATAACGTTCCCAAGTTTCGTCCCGTTCACCGTGTAAGTTCTACCCTGTGGCTTGTCTTCCTGAGATGCAATAGCTCAAACTAAATTGCAATGTGCTGCTGTTCGGCGCACTTCTCCGGCTGATCGAGCTCCCACTCTAAGAGAAAACTGCCTTCACCACCGAAGTTAGCGTTGTCTTCATGCTTAACCGCATCTTCCATATTCTGCTATAAATGGTCGGTATAGTTGACAAAATCTCTGGTCCCACCACCAACCCCAACGGTGATCACCGGTCCTGACGAGCTTCCGCTCTGAGAAACAAATGCAACCCTAAACCTTGACTCCTATCGGCGACAGGACCGTATATCTTTACATGCTGTTTTTATAGGCCGCTCAATAGTAACAGGATTATCGCGGAACAGACAGGGAAACAGATCCTGGAAAGATGTAATAATAACAGAGTTTAAGTGATGGGAGCTTTTAATTTCCCAAATATCGATTGGCATCTCCCTAGAGCTAAGGGTTTAGATGGGATGTAGGTTGTTAGGAGTGTTTACGAAGGTTTCTTGACACAACGTGGAGATAAGTCTAGAGGAGGAAAGGCTGTAGTTGATCTGGTATTGGGAATTGAACCAGTCCAGGTGTCAGATCTCTCAGGCGGAGAGCATTACGGTGGTGATATTCATTATTCTATCTCCTTTACAATAGCATTGGAGAAGGATAGAAACAGGCGAGTTAGAAAACGTGTTAATTGGAGTAATCGGTATGATGAGCCTCTCAGTGCTGAAATTGGAAGCTTAAATTGGAAACAGATGTTCTCAGAGAAATGCAAGATATGTGGAAATTTTTCAGGGGATATCTGTGTGGATTTCTGCTTAGGTCCGTTCCAATTAGACGAGGATGTTACGGTAGGGTACAGGAAACGTGGAGTATAAAGGCTGTAATAAATCTGGTCAAGGAGAAAAGAAAAGCTGCCAAAAGTTTCAGGCAGCTGGGCAATGTAGAGATCTAGGGGAATATAAGGCGAATAGGAAGAAGCTGCGACATTACCTCTCAGTTCCTGAATTCAATTCCACGGTAGGCGAAGGCCAATACACCGTACGCCTTCGTAACCACAGAGTCAAACAGCACATCTGCTTTAAGCGCCGTTAGGACTCGTACCCCAAGATACCTCTGATCCTCAATAATTCCAACAGTCTTACCATTAATACTCTTTACTGCTATCATATCATACTTACCAAAATGTACCACTTAACACTTATCAGGGTTGAACTCCATCTGCCACTTCACGGCACAGTTTGCATCCTATCAATATCCCGCTGTAACCGCTGACAGCCTCCCACACTGTCCACAACCCTTCCAACCTTCGTGTCATCAGCAAACTTGTCTTTCCTGTTCACCATGTCCACTACGCTGCTCTCATGAAACGTCCTGGTTCCTCACTGAAAATATAAACAGAGCGTAGTGGAGAGAGCTGAGCCCAGTTCCCACGCCAAATTCCGCTCCATGAACTCATTCTACACACGCTGCTGATTCTGTAAAGCAGCCAGTAGCATCAAAAAACTACCTCCACCCACCCGGAACATTCCCTATTTTCCCCCCACCCATCAGAGCTGCCGGAACATGTACCTACTTTAGAAATTACTTCTGATTACACATAGTCCTCAATTTTTCTGAGCACCATGTACATTTCCAGACGTCTCATAAAAAGACCCTATCGATTCCGCCTTCACCACCGTCGTCGGTAGCCCATTCCACACACTGACCACTCTCTGTGTAAAACGCCGCTGAAAACTGCTCTGTACCTACTTCCAGGTCCCTTAGAAATATGCTCTCTCGTGCTAGCCTCTGCCTATTCACAAGATCAATGCCTCTAATTATCTTACACACATCTGTCACGCCAACCCTCGTCCTCCGTCGCTCTGAGCAGAAAAGAACAAATTCACTCAAGGTTTTCTCGTAAGGCGTGCTCCCTAAACCAGGCAACATCCATGTAATCTCCTCTGCACCTTTTCTGTAGTTACCACATATTTCCTGGAGTGAGGGGACCCGAACCGAGCAGAGTACACGTTACAGAACATGTTCCAGGATCCAGCCTTTGTTAGTATTATTAACCATATAAAAATTACAGCACTGAAACAAGCGATCTCGGCCCTTCTAGTCGGTTCCGAACACTTACTCTCAGCTAGTCCCACGGACCCGCACACAGGCCATAACCGTCCATTCCTTTCCTGTCCATATACCTATCCAATTTTACTTCAAATGACAATACCGAACCTGCTTCTTCCACTTCTACTGGAATCTCAGGTAATTACTCTCTGAGTAATTAAATTGCTACTCATGCTTCCCTTAAACGTTTGCCCCCTAAGTCACAATTCGTGTCCTCTTGTTTGAATCTGCCCTACTCTCAATAGAAATAAGCCTATGCACGTCAACTCTATCTATCCCTCTCATAATTCTAAATACCTATCAACTCCCCCCTCAACCTTCTAAGCTACAAACAATAAAGACCTAACTTGTTCAACCTTTCCCTCTAACTTAGGTGCTGAAACCCTGGTAACATTCTGGTAAATCTTCTAGGTACTCGCTCTATTTTGTTGATATATTTCCTATAATTCGGTGCCCAGCAGTGTACACAATACTCCAAATTCAATCTTACCAATGCCTTGTACCAATTTAACATTACATCCCAACTCCTATACTCAATGCTCTGATTTATTAAGGCCAGCATATCAAAGACATTCTTCACCACCCTAACCACATGAGATTCCACCTTTAGGGAACAAAGCACCATTATTCCAAGATCACTCTGTCCTGTTGCATTCTTTAATGCATTACCATTTGCCATGTTTGTCCTATTTGAATTACTCCTACCAAAATGTAACACCTCACACTTATCAGCATTAAGAGATTTGCCATCGTGCAGCCCACTCTTCTAACTGGCCTAAACCTGTCTGCAAGATTTGAAAAACTACTTCATTATCAACAACGTCACCTATCTTAGTATCATCTGCATACTTACTAATCCAATTTACCACCCCATCATCCAGATCATTAAGGCATATGACTGTCAGAGCCACTGTAATTTCTACACTAACTTCCCTCAAGGACCGAGGGAATGTCCTGTCAGGATCCGGAAATTTATCCACTTTTATATTCCTTAAAAGCGCCAGTACTTCCTCCTATTTAATTGCCATAGTTTCCCTAACTTCCCTACTTGTTTCCCCTACCTTACACAATTCAAATTCCTCAATGAATGCAGAAGAAAATAATTTGTTCATAATCTCCCGCACCTCCAATGGGTTTCTTTTGTTGTTCTCACTTTTCATGCTTAGTAGGGTTTTTTATTTGCAATATTTTGATTCCTTCATATAATGTCCTCTTTTATGAGACATTGTAAGCGCTGTTACTTCGATGTACTTGCGCTATTTTGGAATAATAACTGTAAAAATATTTGAAAAGAAAAGAAATTGCTCAAAATCTCCCCCACCTCTTTCGGCTCCACAAATAGCTGTACACTCTTTTTCTCTACGGGCCCAATTTTATCCCTCATTATCCTTTTGCTATTAATATAACTGCAGATACACTTTGCATTTATGTTGAGCTTTTTTGCCAAAGCAACCTCGCAGGCAACCCTGACGAAGGATCTCGCCCGAAACGTCGACAGTGCGTCTCCTTATAGATGCTGCCTGGCCTGCTGTGTTCCACCAACATTATTGTGCGTGTTGTTTGAATTTCCAGCATCTTCAGATTTCCTCGTGTTCGCTCTTTAAATTCTATTAGCTTTTCTAATTTCGTTCTTAAGATTCCTTTTATATTCTTTATATTCCTCGAGCAGCTCATTTACTCCAGGCTGCCTATATTTATTTTAGATCTTTCTTTTTTCCAAACCAAATGTCCAATATCTCTTGAAAACCATGGCTGTCTCAAAATTTTAACCTTTCCATTTCAACCTAACAGGAACATAAAGTTTCTGTACCCTCAAATTTTCATCTGTAAATGACCTCAAGTAATATTACATCCTTCCCATAAAATAAATTGTCCCAATCCACTCCTAAAACCTTCCGCATCTTCTCAAAGTTCGCCTTTCTCCAATGAAAAATTTCAACGCTGGGTCCAGTCCTATCATTCTTCATAATTATATTGAAACTAATTGTATTGCTATCACTGGACCCGAAGTGCTCCCCAAATCATATCTCTGTCACCTGCCCTATCTCATTCCCTAACAGGAGATCCAACAGTGCCTATTCTCAAGTCAGTACCTCCTTACTTCCTCAAAAAACCTTGCCTGGAATAAAATCCTTATCAAATGCCTTGTTGAAATCCATATACACAACATGTACTGCTCTTCCTTCATCAATGTGTTTAGTCACATCCTCAGAAAACTCTATCTGTCTCGTAAGGCCCGACCTGACTTGACAAAGCCATGCTGCTAACTATTCCTAATCATATCATACCTCTCTAAATGTTCATAAATTTTGCCTATCAGGATCTTCTCTATCAACTTACCAACTACTGAGGTAAGATTCGCTGCTCTATACTTTCCGGGGCGATCTCCACTCCCATCCTTGAAAAAAGAAGCAGGATTCGCAACTCCCCAACCCTCCGGAACGTCCCACGTCTCCATTGATGATGCAAATATCATCGCCAGAGGCTCAGTAATCTCCTTTCTCGCCTTCCATTGTAGCCTGGGGTACATCTTATCCGGTCCCGGCGACTTCCCAACTTGCTGATTTCCAATAGCCCAAACACATCCGCTTTCTTAATATCTACATGCTCAAGCTTCTCAGTCTGCAGCAAATCATCACTAGTGTGACCAGTATCCTTTTCCGTGGTGAATACTGAAGCAAAGTATTCATTAACTACCTCTGCTATTTCCTGCGGTTCCATACACATTTCTCCACTGTCTAAGTTGATACATCGTATTCTTTCAGGTCTTATCCATCTGCTCATCATATAAATGCCTCGGAATGCCTTAGGGTTTTGCCCCCAAAGGCCTTCGCATCGCCCTTCTGGCTATTCTACTTTCCCTCCAAATCTCCATCCTGTTAATCTACTGGATCTTTGAAATTAACCAGCTCTATGAAAAGTTTGTAAACTTCACTTTTCTTCTTCATAGAGTTTCGCTACTGATTATTTCAGAACGAGACTAGTAGACACTTTGGGAAGAATATCAAGAGGTGAAGAGGACCCGGTGCCAGTATCGACTAAAAGTTTTCAGTTGTATTCTACACTTGAATCCAGGATAATCGCGAATACCCGCCTCGCCGTCTGCCAGTTCAACTGTCTGAAGAACACTTACACACGCAACAACATCTTTACTATTCCTGAAGGCAAATTTTTCTGTCAACTATTTACTGGCAGCAAAAGAGAGGTGATATTCCCCATTCTCCAGCAGATAATGGCAAGGAAAAACAGAGATGGAGGCAACGAGACAAAACGAGATGGAGGAGAGAGAGAGGAGAGAGAGAAACAAAAAAAGAGAGGAGGAGAGAGAGAGAGAGAGAGAGAGAGAGAGAGAGAGAGAGAGAGAGAGAGAGAGAGAGAGAGAGAGAGAGAGAGAGAAAGAGAGACAGACAGACAGACAGAGACAGAGACAGAGAGATAAACGGACATAGTATATCTCCCTCCTCACAGTCCCGGCGTCAGACACGGAGTGAATCTCCGTCCACACCATCCCATTGCACACTCTCACCGGGTAAGACGCAGAGTGAATCTCCCTCCACACAGATCCATCACACACTCCCCGGGTTAGCCATAGTGAGAATCTCCCACCACACCGTCCCATCATACACTCACAGATCGGACACAGAGTGAATTTCCCTCTAAACCGTCCCATCACACACTCCCGGGGTCAGACATAGAGCGAATCTCCGTCCAGACCGTCATATCAGAAATTCCCGGAGTACGAAACAAGGTGAAACTCCATTCAGACCGATCCGTCAGACACTCCCGCGGTCAGACAGAGAGCGAATCTCACTCCACACCGTAACAGCACACACTCACGGGTCAGACTCAGAGTGAATCTACCTCCACATTGTCCCATCACACACTCCCGGCGTCAGACCGAGGGAACCTCAGTCCACACCGTCCCATCACACACTCCCGGGGTCAGACACTGAGTGTATCTCCCTCCACCCGGACCCATCACACACTCCCGGGGTCAGACACAGAGTGAATCTCCATCAACACCGTCCCGTCACACACTCCCGGGGTCAGACACAGAGTGTATCTCCCTCCAACCGGACCCATCACACACTCCCGGGTTCAGACACAGAGTGAATCTCCATCAACACCGTCCCGTCACAAACTCCCGGGGTCAGACACAGAGTGTATCTCCCTCCACCCGGACCCATTAAACACTCCCGGGGTCAGACATAGAGTGAATCTGCATCCACACAGTCCCGTCACACACTCCCGGGGTCAGATACAGAGCGAATATACCTCCACAACGTCCCATAACACACTCCCGGGGTCAGACACAGAGTGAATCTCCATGAACACCGTCCCGTCACACACTCCCGGGGTCAGACACAGAGTGTATCTCCCTCCAACCGGACCCATCACACACTCCCGGGGTCAGACACAGAGTGAATCTCCATCAACACCGTCCCGTCACACACTCCCGGGGGTCAGACACAGAGTGAATCTCCATCAACACCGTCCCGTCACACACTCCCGGGGTCAGACATAGAGCGAATCTCCGTCCAGACCGTCATATCAGAAATTCCCGGAGTACGAAACAAGGTGAATCTCTATCCAGACCGATCCGTCAGACACTCCCGCGGTCAGACAGAGAGCGGATCTCACTCCACACCGTAACAGCACACACTCACGGGTCAGACTCAGAGTGAATCTACCTCCACATCGTCCCATCACACACTCCCGGCGTCAGACAGAGGGAATCTCAGTCCACACCGTCCCATCACACACTCCCGGGGTCAGACACTGAGTGTATCTCCCTCCACCCGGGCCCATCACACACTCCCGGGGTCAGACACAGAGTGAATCTCCATCAACACCGTCCCGTCACACACTCCCGGGGTCAGACACAGAGTGAATCTCCATCAACACCGTCCCGTCACACACTCCCGGGGTCAGACACAGAGTGTATCTCCCTCCACCCGGACCCATTAAACACTCCGGGGTCAGACATAGAGCGAATCTCCGTCCAGACCGTCATATCAGAAATTCCCGGAGTACGAAACAAGGTGAATCTCCTATCCAGACCGATCCGTCAGACACTCCCGCGGTCAGACAGAGAGTGAATCTACCTCCACATCGTCCCATCACACACTCCCGGCGTCAGACAGAGGGAATCTCAGTCCACACCGTCCATCACTCACTCCCGGGGTCAGACACTGAGTGTATCTCCCTCCACTCGGACCCATCACACACTCCCGGGGTCAGACACAGAGTGAATCTCCATGAACACCGTCCCGTCCACACACTCCCTGGGTCAGACACAGAGTGTATCTCCCTCCACCCGGACCCATTAAACACTCCCGGGGTCAGACATAGAGTGAATCTGCATCCACACAGTCCCGTCACACACTCCCGGGGTCAGATACAGAGCGAATATACCTCCACAACGTCCCATAACACACTCCCGGGGTCAGACCACAGAGTGAATCTCCATGAGACACCGTCCCATCACACACTCCCGGAGTCAGACACAGAGTGAATCTCCATCAACACCGTCCAATGACACACTCACGGGGTCAGACACAAAGGGAATCTCACTCCACACGGACCCATCACACACTCCCGGAGTCAGACACAGAGTGAATCTCCATCAACACCGTCCCGTCACACACTCCCGGGGTCAGACACTGAGTGTATCTCACTCCATCCGGACCCATCACACACTCCCGGGGTCAGACACAGAGTGAATCTCCATCAACACCGTCCCGTCACACACTCCCGGGGTCAGACACAGAGTGTGTCTCCTCCAACCGGACCCATCACACACTCCCGGGGTCAGACACAGAGTGAATCTCCATCAACACCGTCCCGTCACACACTCCCGGGGTCAGAACACAGAGTGTATCTCCCTCCACCCGGACCCATTAAACACTCCCGGGGTCAGACATAGAGTGAAACTGCATCCACACAGTCCCGTCACACACTCCCGGGGTCAGATACAGCGCGAATATACCTCCACAACGTCCCATAACACACTCTGGGGTCAGACATAGAGTGAATCTCCGTCCACACCGAACTATCACACACTCCCGGTCTCAGACACAGAGTGAAACTCCATTCACACCATCCCATTGCACACTCACGGGGTAATACACAGAGTGAATCTCCCTCCACACAGTCCCATCACACACTCCCGGGGTCAGACACAGGGTGAATCTCTATCCACACCGTCCCATCACACACTCCCGGGGTCAGACACAGAGTGAATCTCCCTCCACACCGTCCCATCACACACTCCCGGGGTCAGACTCAGAGTGAATCTACTCCACATCGTCCCATCACACACTCCCGGCGTCAGACAGAGGGAATCTCAGTCCACACCGTCCCATCACACACTCCCGGGGTCAGACACTGAGTGTATCTCCCTCCACCCGGACCCATCACACACTCCCGGGGTCAGACACAGAGTGAATCTCCATGAACACCGTCCCGTCACACACTCCCGGGGTCAGACACAGAGTGTATCTCCCTCCACCCGGACCCATTAAACACTCCCGGGGTCAGACACAGAGTGAATCTCCATGAACACCGTCCCATCACACACTCCCGGAGTCAGACACAGAGTGAATCTCCATCAACACCGTCCAATGACACACTCACGGGGTCAGACACAAAGGGAATCTCACTCCACACGGACCCATCACACACTCCGGAGTCAGACACAGAGTGAATCTCCATCAACACCGTCCCGTCACACACTCCCGGGGTCAGACACTGAGTGTATCTCACTCCATCCGGACCCATCACACACTCCCGGGGTCAGACACAGAGTGAATCTCCATCAACACCGTCCCGTCACACACTCCCGGGGTCAGACACAGAGTGTGTCTCCTCCAACCGGACCCATCACACACTCCCGGGGTCAGACACAGAGTGAATCTCCATCAACACCGTCCCGTCACACACTCCCGGGGTCAGACACAGAGTGTATCTCCCTCCACCCGGACCATTAAACACTCCCGGGGTCAGACATAGAGGTGAATCTGCATCCACACAGTCCCGTCACACACTCCCGGGGTCAGATACAGCGCGAATATACCTCCACAACGTCCCCATAACACACTCCTGGGGTCAGACATAGAGTGAATCTCCGTCCACACCGAACTATCACACACTCCCGGTCTCAGACACAGAGTGAAAACTCCATTCACACCATCCCATTGCACACTCACGGGGTAATACACAGAGTGAATCTCCCTCCACACAGTCCCATCACAAACTCCCGGGGTCAGACACAGGGTGAATCTCTATCCAGACAGTCCCATCGCACAATCCCGGTGTCAGATACGGAGAGAATTTCCCTCCACAACGTCCCATCACTCACCTCCCAGGGGTCAGATACAAGGTCATTCTTCTCCACACCGTCCTTTCACAATGTCCCTGGGTCAGATACAGAGGGAATGTCCCTCCACACCGTCCCATCGCACACTGCCGGGTTCAGACACAGAGTGTATCTCCCTCCACCCCCGTCCATCACACACTCCCGGGGTCAGACACAGAGTGAATCTCCCTCCAAACCGTCCAATCACAGAATCCCATCTGCCAGCTGATGAAATATCCACGATTCCACCGCTGCTGATCTCAAGGACAGAGAGAGGGAGGGAGAGAAAGAGAGAGAGAAGAGAGACAATAACCCCTGGGCTATCTGAACAAACACTACGGTGTCAGGCGCAGAGAATATCTCCATCTGCACGGTTGCTATCATACAGTCCAAGGGTCAGACAATGAGTGAAATTCCATCAACACCGTCCCATCACACACCTGTCAGGGCAGACACTGAGTGAAGCTCCCTCTACAACGCACCGTCACACACTCTGGGGTCAGACACAGAGTGAAACTCCCTCCATACCGTAACATCACAGAATGCCATCTGCCAAATTCTGTCAAGCAGGAAAGGTGAGATAATATCCCCGATTCACCGCTCCTAATCTCAAGGACAGAGTGCGATAGAGAGCGAGAGGAGAGGGAGCGAGAGAGAGAGAGAGAGAGAGAGAGGAGAGAGAGAGAGAGAGAGAGAGAGAGAGAGAGAGAGAGAGAGAGAGAGAGAGAGAGAGAGAGAGAGAGAGAGAGAGAGAGAGAGAGAGAGAGGGAGAGAGAGACAGAGAGACAGACAGACAGACAGACAGACAGACAGAGCGAAAGGGACAGACATATATCTAGATAGAGAAAGACGGAGAGAAAGAGAGAGATCGGTTTAACTCACTCCCGTCTCTGATCTGGAGTGTGGTATTGGGACGGTGTGGTGGGGCATCACACCTAGTGTGTCTGACCCCAGGGGTGTGTGATGTGACGGTGTTCACGGAGATTCACTCTGTGTCTGATCCCAGGAGGGTGGGAATGTGCGGAGGGAGATTCACTCTGTGTCTGACCCCGGGAGTATGTGATGGGACGGTGTGGAGAGAGATTCAGTCTGTGTCTGACCCCGGGAGTGTGTGATGGTACCGTGTAGAGGAATAATCACTCTGTGTCTGACCCCGGGAGTGTTTGATGGTACCGTGTAGAGGAATAATCACTCTGTGTCTGACCCCCGGGAGTGTGTGATGGGACGGTGTGGAGGGAGATTCACTCTGTGTCTGACTCCGGGAGTGTGTGATGGGACGGTGTGGAGGGAGATTCACTCT
The DNA here is from genome assembly GCF_030144855.1 of Hypanus sabinus. Lineage (NCBI taxonomy): Eukaryota > Metazoa > Chordata > Chondrichthyes > Myliobatiformes > Dasyatidae > Hypanus > Hypanus sabinus. The sequence goes on from NW_026779743.1 coordinate 17,128, forward strand.
GTGTCTGACCCCGGGAGTGTGTGCTGGGACGGTGTGGAGGGAGATTCACTCTGTGTCTGACCCCGGGAATGTATGATGGGACGGTGTGGAGGGGAGAGTCACTCTGTGTCTGACCCCGGGAGTGTGTGATGGGACGGTGTGGGAGGGAGATTCACTCTGTGTCTGACCCCGGGAGAGTGTGATGGGACGGTGATGGAGGGAGATTCACTCTGTGTCTGACCCCGGAGTGTGTGATGGGACGGTGTGGAGGGAGATTCACTCTGTGTCTGACCCCGGGAATGTGTGATGGGACGGGTGGTGGAGGGAGAGTCACTCTGTGTCTGACCCCGGGAGTGTGTGATTGGGACGGTGTGGAGGGAGATTCACTCTGTGTCTGACCCCGGGAGAGTGTGATGGGACGGTGTGGAGGGAGATTCACTCTGTGTCTGACCCCGGGGAGTGGTGTGATGGGACGGTGCGGAGGGAGATTCACTCTGTGTCTGACCCCGGGAGTGTGTGATGGGACGGTGTGGGAGGGAGATTCACTCTGTGTCTGACCCCGGGAGTGTGTGATGGGACGGTGTGGAGGGAGATTCACTCTGTGTCCTGACTCCGGGAGTGTGTGATGGGACGGTGTGGAGGGGAGATTCACTCTGTGTCTGACCCCGGAGTTGTGTGATAGTACGGTGTGGATGGAGTTTCACTCTGTGTCTGACACGGGGGGTTGTGTGATGTGACGGTGTTCACGGAGATTCACTCTGTGTCTGATCCCAGGAGGGGTGTGATGGGACGGTGTGGACGGAGATTCACTCTGTTTCCCGACCCCGGGAGTGTGTGATGGGGCGGTGTGGGGGGGAAGATTCACACTTTTTCTGACCCCGGTCGTGTTTGTTCGGACAGTCCAGGGATTATTGTTTTCTCTCTCTTTCTTTCCCTCTCTCTTTCACTCTATGCCTACACACAACATACCTTTGCTACTCACAACTCTCTGTCTCCTGCACACCCTCCCTCTCTCATTTTGTTACCCCGACTGTCTTCTCTTATGCTGGACGCCACAACGTCACACAACACTCTACCCCTGTCATATCCCGTACGTGAAACACTGTGACACCTACACCCCCCCCCCCCCCACCCACCTACTCTCTTCACTCTCTGTGTCGGGAGTTGGGGATATATGACGTCCAGTATTACAGCTCGCCTTTCCACTGGATAACCTTCAACATGATCTGAGTCTTTTCTCAGCTCTGCATGCAGTGGCCGTCGTGTGGTTCACACCGCTTGCTTCAGTACCTGCAATCTTAACACCTTTGCTCTCGCATCTTCTCTCCTCCCCCTACTTCTCTTTCAACAGCACACCATCCGGTCTCACAAACAAACACACCATCTCTGAGAGACAAACACAATTCGAGACTACGGGAACGCCGAAAGGCTGGGTATTGGTGAGTGGGGAGACCGGAGGGAGAGATGGTTGCGCACTTTTTCTGACTCCTGTAGAATGTGCTGCTATGTTAAGTGAGGTAGATCACATCGGTGTGGTGGGAGATTCACTCTGTGGCTGACACCGGGAGTGTGTGATGGGTCGGTATGGATGGTGCTCACCACTCTGTGTCTGACCGGGAAAGTGTGATGTGACACACTCTCTCTACCCGTACACTCTCTCTCCTCTCTCATTCTCTCTCTCTCTGTCTGTCTCTCTCTCTCTCTCTCCTCTCTCTCTCTCTCTCTCTCTCTCTCTCTCTCTCTCTCTCTCTCTGTCTCTCTGTCTCTCTCTCCTCTCTCTCTCTCTCTCTCTCCTCTCTCTCTCTCTCTCTCTCTCTCTCTCTCTCTCTCTCTCTCTCGCCCACATAAATACTCTCTATGCTCTCTATGCTCTCTAGAGTTCAACCCTGATAAGTGTGAGGTGGTTTAATTTGATCTGTAAAATACGATGGCAGAATATAGTATTATTGTCAAGTGTTGACAGTGGTGCGGATCAGAGGGATGTTGGGGTCTGAGTCCATAGGACACTCAATGCTGCTCAGCAGTTTGACACTGTGGTTATGTGCCATACCGTGCTTAGGTTTAATGAACCAGAGGACTGAGTTTCGGAGCCGAGAGTAAATGCTGCGGCTCGACCGGAACCTGGTCTGACCCCACTTGGAGTACTGTGCTCAGTTCTGTTCACCTCAATGCAGTAACAATGGGGTTGCCATAGAATGGGTGCATAGGAGATCTACAAGGATATTGCCTGTATTACAGGGAGTATGAGGGAGAGATCATCTCTGGTATTGCATCTCGACACTTCCACTGTATTTCTATCACCATTATCTGAGTCTCTGCACAGCTCTTTATGCTCAGGCCGGTCGTGCGGTTCCACACCACTTGTACCTGTTTCTGCATTCTTAACACCCTTTGCGTGGCCTCGTCTCTCCTCCCCTTTCTTCCACTTCTAGCAGCAAACCTTCTGGTCACACGCACACACACATAAAATGCACCCGGTCAGAGACACCCCGGACCCTGGCACCCGGGAGGCAACAAACCATGCGTGTTTCCTTCTCACTTCCACAAAACCTGTCTACTCACCGTCGCTCTCTCTCCTCTGACTCTTACCCAACGACCTGTTTCCGGTCCCTAGGTGTGACTACCCCCCGGTACCTCTCATCTATGACTACCCAATACGCCCTCATGAGTCGAAGGTTATCCAGCTGTTGCTCCAGATACATTACACTGTCTTCCAAATCGGCCAGCCGCAAGCACTTCTGGCAGATGTGACTGCCTAGAGTGGAGAACCGGCCAAAACTGACACATCTCATATGAGGCATTGTAAAGCCTAACCTGGAGCAAGCTCGTCTTCATCTCTTCTCGCGAAAACTTATTGGGTCAGAGCCTTAAAGCTCCACTCCTTCACTGGCCGGTCAGCTAGGGCAAACCGTCTATTTATTTAGAGCCACAGATCCATAAAACATTACAGCACAGAAACAGGCCTTTTGGCCTTCTTGGCTGTGCCGAACCATTTTTCTGCCGAGTCACACGGACCTATACCTGGACCATATCCTTCAGCCATGTACCAGTCCCAGTCTTTTTTCTTAATTGTTAAAAGTCAGCCCGCATTTACATCTTCATCTGGATGCTCATTCCATACTCCCACCATTCACCCTAATGCCCACCCCCATATTCCCTTTAAACTTTTCCCCCTTCAACCCATGTCCTCTGTTCGTTTTTTTTCTCGCCGAGGCCTCAGTGGAAATTCCCTGTTGTACATTATTATCCATACCTCTATCAAATCTCCCTTCATTCTTCTTCGTTCCACAGAATAAAGCCCTAACCTATTCAATCTTTCTCTGTAACTCTGTTTCGCAAGGTCTGGCAACATCCTTTTAAATCTTCTATGCACTTCCTCAAACTTATTAATACCCTTCCTGTAATTCGCTGACCAAAACTGCACATAATACTCCAAATTCGGTCTCACCAATGTTTTATACAATCTCAACATTACATTCCAACTCTTATACTCAATACTTTAAATTATAAAGGCCAATGTACCAAAAGCTCTCTTTACGAACCTATCTACTTGTGAAGCCACATTTAGGGAATTATGGACCTGTACTCCCAGATCCCTCTTTTCTACTGCACTCCTAAGTGTCCTACCATTTTCCTTGCATGTTCTACCTTGGTTTGTCCTTCCGAAGTGCAGCGTTTAACACATGTCCGCATTAAATTCCATTTGCGATTTTTCAGCCCATTTTTCCAGCTGCTGCGAATCCCTCTGCAAGCTTTGAAAACCTTCCTCACTGTCAACTACACCTCCAAACTTTGTATCATCAGCAAATTTGCTGGACCAATTTGCCACATTATCATCCAGATCATTGATATAAATGACAAAGATCAATGGACCCAGAACTGATTCCTGTGGCACACCACTAGTCAAAGGCCTCCACTCAGAGAAGCGATCCTCCATTACCACTCTCTGACTTCTTCCATTGAGCCAATGTCTAATTCAATTTATTACCTCACCATGTATACCTAGCGACTGAATCTTCCTAACTATCCTCGCATGCGGGACCTTGTCAAAGGCCTTACTGAAGTCCATGTATACAATATGAACTTCCTTCATTTCATCCACTTTCTTGAAACCTCCTCGAAAAATAGATTTGTTAAGCATGTAGAGGTGTTGACCTCGACGCAAAAAAGACCTGTTGACTGTCCCTAATAAGTCGTTGTCTATAGAATTTCTTTGGATTATCCTTCAATTTGACTGCCAAAGCTACCTCATGTCTTCTTTTAGCCATCCTTAATTAGTTCTTAAGTTGTTTTTTTTTTTGCACTTTTCACAGTCTTCGAGTAACTTCCTCCCTGTTTCCTATACTTGTCATACATCTTTCTCTTCTTTATCAGAGTTCCAATATCCCTAGAAAACCAAGTTTCCATATTCATATTCACTTTTCATTTAATCTTGACAGGAACATACAGGGTCTGTTCTCTCAAAATTTCTCCTTGGAAGGCCGTCCACGTACCAACGACATTCTCGCAAGAGAACAACCTGTGCTGATCTACGCGTTTTATTTTTTTTCTCTCATTTCTTCAAAATAGGCCTTTTTCAAGTTTAGAACCTCAACCCGAGCGCTTGATCTATCTTCATCAATGATCAAGTTAAAACTAATGTTGTTATGATCATTGGAACCAAAGTGTTCCCATGTGCACACTTCCGTCACCTGGCATAACTCGTTTCTTAACAGGAGATCTAATATTGCATCCTCTCCAGTCAATACCTCTATATATTAATGGAGAAAACTTTCTTGAACTTATATTACAAACACTACCCCGTCTAGAAATTTAACAGTATGGGAATCCCAATCATTATGTGGAAAATTAAAATTCCCTGATATCACAACCTTAAGTTTACTGCAGCTGTCTGCTATCTTTCTGCAGATTTGCTGCTCTAATTTTCCCTGACTGTTGGGTGGTCTATGATACAACCCTATTAATGTGGTCATACCTTTCCTGTTTCTCAGCTCCACCCAAATGGCCTCGGCAGACAAGCCCTCTAATCTGTCCGGCCTGAGCACTGCTGTAACATTTTCCCTGACTAGCAATGCCACGACTCCCCACCCTTGATCACTCTGCCTCTATCACGGCTGAAACATCGGAACCCTGAGATATTAAGCTGTCAGTCCTACCCCTCGTGTAGCAGGTTTCACTAATGGCTATAATGTCATGATACCATGTGTCAATCCACGCCCTCAGCTCGTCTGCCTTCCCCACAATACTCGTCGCATTGAAATAGATACTCCTCAGAATTTTATTACCACCACACACAACCCTTCTATTTGTAACGTTGCATGAAACTTTAACACAATTTATTTTCCCTCCCGCTCCACTATCTACTCAGGCACTCTGGTTCTAATCCCCTTCTAAATATAGATTAAACGCCCCCCAAAAGCAATAACAATCCTCCCTTCAATGGTATTGGTCCTCCTGCAGTTCTGGTGTACGCCTTAACTTTTGTACAGTTCCCACCTTCCCAGTGAACTTGAAATCTGAAACTCTGCCCCCTATTCCAGTTCCTCAGACACGCGTTCATCCTCCATAGCATCCTGTTCTTACCCGCACTGGCACATGGCACAGGTAGCAATCCTGAGATTACCACCTTTGAAGTCCTGCTTTATAACTTCCCACCAGGCTCTCTATACTCACTCTTCAGGACCTCCTCACTATTTCTTCCTACTATTGGTATCGATGTGTACAATGACATCTGGCCGTTCACCCTCCCACATCAGAATGCTGTGCACGCGATCAGAGACCTCCCTGACCCTGGCACCCGTGAGTCAATAAACCATCCGGGAGTCTCTGTCACGACCACAGTATCTCCTGTCTGTACCTCTAACTATCGAGTCCCTTATCACTATCGCTCTCCTCATCTGCCCCCCTCCCTTCTGCACTGCAGAACATGACTCAGTGCCAGAGATCCTTCTGCCGTAGCTTGTCCAAGGTGAGTCATCCCCCCCAACACTATGCAAATCGGTATACGTGTTGTTGACGGCAATGGCGACAGGTGAGCCCTGCTTTACCTGCCCTTTCCACTTCCCTGGCCTGACGGTCACCCAATTGCCTGTGCGCTCTTCCTTTGGCATAGCTACCTCCCTGTATATTATCTATAAACTTCCCATTCTCCGGAATGATCCAGAGGTCATCCAACTCCTGCTCCATTTCCTGAACGCGGTTTGTTAGGAGCTGCAGCTGGATGCTCTTCTTGCAGGTGTCCTTGTCAGGGACGCCAGAGGTCTCGCTGACTTATCACATCCTGCAAGAGGAGCATTCCAGCATCCTGCCTAGCATTGTCTCCACTCTAAACGAGCAAAATAAAATTTAACGGATTAAGGGATCTAGGACATTACTCTCAGGGAAGAAGGAGGATGAGAGGAGACATGATAGAGGTGTAGAAGATATTAAGAGCAATAGACAGAGTGGACAGCTGCGCCTCCTCCCCAGGACACCACTGCTGAATACAAGAGGACCTGGCTTTAAGGTAAGGGGAGGGAAGTTAGAGGGGGATATTAGAGGAAGGTTTGTTTTACCCAGAGGGTGGTTGGTGCGTGTAATGCACTGCCTGAGTAAGTGGTTGAGACTGATACACTAGTGAAATTTATGAGACTACTAGAGAGGTATATGGAGGAAATTAAGGTAGGGGATTATATGGGAGGCTGGGTTTGAAGGTCGGCGCAACATTTTGGGCTGAATGGCATGCACTGTGCTGCATTGTTCTTTGACTGAGGAGGACAGTTGGTTAGGAGAGATGGGTAGACAGAGGGAGGGAGTTGGGGAAAGGAGCGAAACTGAAACATATTAGAGGCATCATGGACGGTAGAGAGAGACAGTGCGAAAGGGCAAGTGGGCAGAGATGTACAGGGGGATAGCAGGGAAAAAGAGATGGGAGAGTGAAGTCTGAGGGTGTTCGGAGAGAGAGAAAGGAGGCGGTAGAAAGGGAGTTGAAAGGAGGGGGAACAAACATTTGGTGAGGTGGAACAGCGTACATTGAGAGGGAGACGAAGAGGTGCGGTAGTGATACTGGGAGGTGAAAGGGAGGCGGAAAGGGTGGGGAAGAGGAGAAGCAGGGGAGTAGCATGTGGGAAGAATGGAGGGGAGTGGTGCCGGAGAGAAGGTGAAGGCGACAGAGGGAGGGAGACAGATGAGGAAGGAGGACATCAAAGGGACTGAGGTGGGGAAGAGGCAAGGAGGGGACAATGAGATTTTGGAGGTGAGGAGAGGGAAGACCGTAAGACCATAAGACCATAAGCCAAAGGAGCCGAAGTCGGCCATTCGGCCCATCGAGTCTGCTGCCATTTCATCATGAGCTGATCCAATCTCCCCTTTAGTCCCATTCCCCCGCCTTCTCACCGTAACCATGGATGCATTGACTATTCAGATACGTATCAATCTCTGCCTTAAATACACCCAATGACAGCCTCCACTGCTGCCTGTGGCAACAAATTCCACAGATTCCCCACCCTCTGGCTATATATAAAAAAAAATCGCAGGGGAGGTGAAAATAAGTGAAGGTGAGCCAGTGGGTCGGATGAATGAGGACAGGGCGTCCGTCACCTCCGACCACCTCCGCATCTCCCGGTTCAGCATGACTCTGAAGAAATCATCTCCCGTTCCTCGGTGCGTCAGAGGGATTACCCCATACCTTACGGTCATGGGAGAGCCCACTCCTCCTCCTTCTGCTGTTCCCCACTCTTCCCCCTCTAATATCTTTCTCCGCTCTGACCCTCCGCATCCTCTCCGGTGTTCTCTCCCTCACCTTAACTGTCCTGTGTGAAAGGCGGCGGCTCCTGCAGTGGGACATCGCGAGGTAAAGGGGGTGAGAAAGGTGGGGGGTGAAAAAGAAGTGGAACGCGAAAGGTGGAGGAAACTCGTCGTTGGAATCCCGGCTCCTGGGGAAATCCGGAAAAGCTGCCTGGCCTTCAGAATTCCACTCGTCCTCTCACCCCGGAGGGATGTGGCTGCCCACCAGCGTGGTGCGTGGTGCACAAGACGGGTGGGGTTCCCTCAACACAGCGCTTCGCAGTGCTGTACGCAGCACGACATCGAGAACTGAGGAGAGCCGTGCAGAGGGAAAGTGATGGAAAGGAATGGAGAAGGGAGGAAGCGAGGGTGAGGGAAGAAGTAAGAATGACGGAGGTGCATGAGGAAAGGGGAGAGGTGAAGGGAGGGCGGACAGGTGTGGGGAAGGTAAGGTAGGTGTTGGACGGGGTGTAGAGATGACGGAAAAGGGGAGGTTGAGAGTTGGTGGGGAAGGAGGAGAGGCAAGGAGGGAAGAAAGTGCAGATACGGGCGATGTTGGTCGAGGGGAGAGAGGGAGTGAGTGTGGCAGACGTAAGGAGGAGGAAGAGGGCTAAAAGAAAAGAGGAACGATGTGGTGCAAGAGAAGGAGAGGATTGGGGGAGGATTAAGGAAGTGAGGGATGGATATTGGGCGACGGAGGGGGAGGGTGGGAAATGGGAAGAAGGGAGAGTGATTCTGACAAACAGCTGGAAGTTCGGGGCTGAACGTTACCAAATTCCCAAACACCACCTACATCCCAACCCCTGAAAAAACGGAATGGAGGGGGATAATGCAGGGAACTGTGATCGGGGTGCAAACGGTGGATAGGCTGGGGGTGTATCTCTAGTTTGGGGTGACACGGGTGGTGGAGAGGAGAAAGAGAGAGCGGCAGAGAAATGGGAGAGTGAGTTGTGATAATGGGGAAGAGGTGAGAGAGAGGGAAGGTGGGAAAGAAGGGAAGAGAGGAATGGTGGAGGCAAAGTGGTGAGAGAGAGAGTCATGGAGAGAAAGAGAGAGAGAGAGAGAGAGAGAGAGAGAGAGAGAGAGAGTCATGGGATAAAGAAAGGAAGATAGAGTGCCCCACTGGAAGAGAAAGTCGTGGACACCCCGTGGGGGACACGATTTACCAGGGGAGCTGTTCACGTTACTCGGAAGGAGGGGCAGCTCACTCACCTCGGTGGGGCATGGGTGTTTGCCCTGGGGCCGTGTTTTCTCGCAGACCCGACGATGAACAGGAGCAATGGGAGTGTCCTTTGCACAAACCATGAACCAACCGGTTATTTCAATCTCCTGAAGAATAGAGGCTCTGTATGAGTGAAACATCGACGTTCCTTCCACCCGCCTTCCTCCTCTACCTCCCACCGTCCATTCCTTTCGTCTCTCTCCCCATTCGTCTGCTCCCTCCCTCATCGTCCACATTCCTTCTCCCTCATCCCTCCGTTCGCTTCCACCCGCACTCATTCTCTACATCCCACCGTCCATTCCTTTCGTTTCTCTCCCCATTCGTCTGCTCCCTCCCTCATCGTCTACATTCCTTCACACTCATCCCTCCGTTCGCTTCCATCCGCACTCCTCCTCTACCTCCCACCGTCCATTCCTTTCGTCTCTCCCCCATTCGACTACTCCCATCTTCATCGTCTACATTCCTTTTCCCTCTTACATCACTTTCCTTCCACCCACCCTCCTTCTCTACCTCCCACCGTTCATTCATTTCGGCTCTCCCCCATTCGACTGCTCCCCCCTCATCGTCTACATTCCTTCTCCCTCATCCCTCAGTTTCCTTCCACCCGCCCTACTTCTCTACCTCCCACCGTTCATTCCTTTCGGCTCTCCCCCATTCGACTGCTCCCCCCTCATCGTCTACATTCCTTCTCCCTCATCCCTCAGTTTCCTTCCACCCGCCCTCCTTCTCTACCTCCCACCGTCCATTCCTTTCGTCTCTCTCCCCATTCGACTGCTCCCCCCTGATCGTCTACATTCCTTCTCCCTCATCACTCCCTTTCCTTCCACCCGCCCTTCTTCTCTACCTCCCACCGTCCATTCCTTTCGTCTCTCTCCCCATTCGACTGCTCCCCCCTCATCGTCTACATTCCTTCTCCCTCATCACTACCTTTCCTTCCACCCGCCCTCCTTCTCTACCTCCCACCGTCCATTCCTTTCGTCTCTCTCCCCATTCGACTTCTCCCTCCCTCATCGCCTACATTCCTTCTCCCTCATCCCTCAGTTTCTTTCCACCCGCCCTCCTTCTCTACATCCCACCGCCCATTCCTTTCGTCTCTCTCCCCATTCGACTGCTCCATCCCTCATCGTCTACATTCCTTCTCCCTCATCCCTCAGTTTCTTTCCACCCGCCCTACTTCTCTACCTCCCACCGTCCATTCCTTTCGGCTCTCCCCATTCGACTGCTCCCTCCCTCATCGTCTACATTCCTTCTCCCTCATCCCTCCCTTTCCTACCACCCGCCCTCCTTCTCTACCTCCCTCCGTCCATTCCTTTCGTCTCTCTCCCCATTCGACTGCTCCCGCCCACATCGTCTACATTCCTTCTCCCTCATCCCTCAGTTTCTTTCCACCCGCCCTCCTTCTCTACCTCCCACCGTTCATTCATTTCGGCTCTCCCCCATTCGACTGCTCCCCCCTCATCGTCTACATTCCTTCTCCCTCATCCCTAAGTTTCTTTCCACCCGCCCTCCTCCTCTACATCCCACCGTCCATTCCTTTCGTCTCTCTCCCCATTCGACTGCTCCATCCCTCATCGTCTACATTCCTTCTCCCTCATCCCTCCCTTTACTGCTCTCCTATTTCTGCTATCTACCAAACACTCTCCTTCCTATCCACTCCGCTCCTCACATTCCATCCCTCCCTCCGGTTTACACGTCCCCACATTTCTCCCTCTCTCTCTCAAACGCCTCTCCCTCTAATTTTCTACCCCTCTTCTTCTTCCTCTGTTTTCTCATCTCCATCACTCTTATCATCCCTTCACTTCTGCCTAACTCGCATTACGTCCCTCTCCCCCTCCACCCATTCACTCCACTGTACCCACTTCTCTCTCCACAAACACCCGATCATTCCCCCCTCTCCCTCCCCCTCTTTCTACCCACTCTCACTACTCTTCTCTCCTCCACTTTAATCTCCGTGGGCCACACTCTCGCACACTCTCAATCCCTTTCCACGGCAACTCCTCCACCGTCTGCTCTCGGTTCCTCTTTATCAGCCTCTCATGTCGTGTTTGTTGGTGTCGGTCTGACTCCTTTGTCAAAACAGGTTTCCTCTGACAACGGTACATCCCCTTTCTGAGCTCAGAGACGCAGAGTATCCTCGACAGGATGGACGATAGCGAGACTTACATGAATGTGAAGTTCTCAAAAACACGGTCTTCCTCCCGAGGTGAGTGGGCAGAGAAACGGAGTGAGGGAGATTCACTCTGTGTCTGGTAGGACGGTGTGGAGCGAGATTCACTCTGTGTCTGACCCCGGGATTGTGTGGTGGGACGGTGCGGAGGGAGCACACTAAAATATATTTTAATCCTCTCTCGCCCCTTTGCTCTCCTCTCCCTTCTCTCACTCTGCACAATACTTATCCCTTCCCACCTTTTCTCTCCCTTTCCCTCTCACGCTTATTCTTCTTTCCCTCTCTTCTCCGCTCTCTTCTCCTCAGTCAGACCCTTGTCCACCATCTCCCTTTCTCTATTCTCTGTCTCACTTCTCCCCATGTTGTTTTTTTTCTCTCGCTCCCCTCTAACGCCACCCTCCTCTCTCTCTCTACTAAACCACAGACTCCTCCCTGCCCACTCTCCCCCGCCATGTCTCTCACGGTATTCTCTCTATTCCTTCTCTCCCACTCTCTCTCTTCCCCTTCCTCTTTCCCACCTTTCCTGCCTCAATCTCACTTACAAATTCAGCCCGCTCGATAAATATCTCCGAGCCTCTCTCTACTCCTTCTATACCGAGATGGACATTCGGAAAGCGAACGCCTCATCAATACAGAAACAGGTCATTTACTCTACTCGGCACCTCACTGTCCCCGAATTTCTGCTGCGCTCTCACTCTGCCTTGTCTATCTCTCTCTCGCAGACTATCAGACCTCCACCAACACAAAGCTGAACATTCGGAAAGTCGAACCCCTCATCAATATACAAACAGGTCAGTGATGCAGCAATGACGTCATTCCAGATGGCTCACATGTCATACTCCCAAAGGCCCTATTGGGTGAGGCATTCGTGTCCACCAATTCCCTGGCCGCTCGTTCCACTGACTGACCATCAACGGGGTAACAAACCGTTGTCAATCGGCTCACCAGCTGAATCATTTTTCCCCTCTCTCCTTATACCTGTGCGCTCTCGCTCTCGATTGTCCAGGTCTAGGGGAAATAATTGCACCATTCACTCTGTTTGTGCTCCTCGTGGCTTCATATACCTCTGAAAGTTCATCCCTTCGCTACAAAGAATAAAGTCGGAATCTACCCAACCTCTTTCCCTAACTCAGTCCCTGGAGTCCCGGTGCACTCATTTTCAGTTTGATGGCATCTTTCCGGGAACAGGACGACCAACACTGAACACCGTACTCCAGGTGTACCAACGTCATGTACAACTACAACATGGTCGCCCGACTCCTGTAGTCGGTGACACTCTGATGAAGGCTTGCGTTCAGATGCATTCTTCACCGCCCTGTCTACCTGTGACTTCACTTTCTGGGAACCGTGTTCCTGGACCGCGGGTCCTTCTGTTCTCCAACACTCTTCAGTGTTCCCCCGGAACGCTTTGAAAGTCCAACCCTGGGCTGTGTTACTGAAATACGATAACTCGCACTTTTCCGATTTAGACTGCATTTCTTCTGCTAGTGACGGGTTCCAGGTCTGAGAGAGGAACTGCAACCTTAAACCTTTCCTCCTCACACAGCCCCAATTGTGTATCAGTCAGTCAATCGTGACTGCATCGCGCCCATCTTCCAGAGCCGTGTACCATCTGGGACATTGTTAAAATCTAGGTATATTACATCTACCATCCCGATTTGATCGGTCCTCCGCAATCAAATAAGTCAGAAATATCTCCTGGGTCCCACATCATCATCCAGAGCAGACAACCATTGAAGCAATTGTTCATATCTGTATTAAATACGCTACATACACTACCGGTGCTTGATATGTCAGACCGGTAAAATCACCCCGACAACTCACCCCGGGTCTCACACCATTCAGAATCTCCATATCTCTTCTATCTTCCACCATCCCTCTATTCCCTTCTCCCTCCCTCTATCACTGCTCCGTTCCTCCTACGTCTCTCCCTACCCCTCTCTCTTCCATCTTCCAGAACGATCAACTATCTGCGACCTTGTGAAGGGACTTGTAAAATTCAGCGTACATTCTGCCTACCAATCTGCAGAAATCAGTCAGTAAACTCTCTCTGGGCCACAAAGCATTCTACAGATTAGCTTACAGCTGGAAACAATAAACGCCTTATTGAGTTCCCTACACATCGGGTCTACCACCTTGCTCTCATGAACCGTCCTGGTTCCTGAACCCTCATACAGAGACTGCAGAACACTGTGGACACACCTGAGCACATCTCGGCAAACTGCCTCCCCTCCAGGAACTCTGTCCACACCTCCTGCTGTCATCATCATCAAAGAACCAACCCCACTACCCGGACATGTTGTCTTCTGCACCCACCCCATGGGGAAGAGATACGAAAGCATGTCTCACTAGAACATAGAACATATAAATGTATAGCACATTACAGGCGCAACGGTCAACAATGTTGTGCCGACGGATCACTCAACCTATTCTCATAATGTACGCCACCGAATCCAGGCAACTACCTTGTAAATCTCCTCTGTACTCTCGCTACAGTGTCCACATCCTTCCCGTAGTGAGGTGAGCACAACAGAACACAGTGCTCCAAATGGGATCTGACCATGGTCTTCTATAGCTGTAACTATGCTCAAGGAGGGTTTCTATCCAACTGTTAACAGAGAACCGAACAGTCCCATATCAGGATATTAGGGACGCTGAACTTCACAATCGTCACCTCGTGACCCTTCCACCTTACTGTCTGCCTGCATGCACTTTATCTGTAACTGTGACACTTTATTCTGCATTCTGTGACTGATGCACAGCCTTATATCCCAGCGAAGTGATCTGTATCTCTGGAAGTCACTGACACTTGTCCTGATTTTGCTAAAAATAAGTGATATTGCTGAAAACGTAGATGGGGGCTTTGTAGTTCTACACATGATACGTGAAGTTAAATGGTGTTGTGGACCGTGTAGAAGATCTGCAAAGATTTCAGTAGGATGTGGATCAGTTTCTGATGTGGGTTGGAGAAATGGCGGGATGAGCTTAACCCGGACAAACTCAGAAGTTGAACTTCGGTCAGTCAAATGGTAAGAGATAGCGCAATATTAAAGTCAAGAACCAAAACAGTGTTGATTATCAGAGTGATGCCGGGGTCCAGTGTCATTGTTCGTGCCCATGCTTACTGACAGGGACTTATGCAGGTACATAGCATTCCTGTATTAGGCTGCATCACGCGTATTATATGAGGATTGGGAAGATTTTAGAAACTTGCTGGAGGAAACTAAGAATGTCACAAGGAAGGAAAAGATGAATTATGAAAGGAAGCTGGCGGCGGATATCAAAGAAGATACTAAAATAATGGCATGTTATAGAAAGCTAATGGCATGTTGGCCTTCATAACAAGCCGAGTTGAGTATATGAGCAAGGAGGTCGTTCTGCCGTTGAACAGGGCCCAGGTGACACCACTGGGAGTTCTGTGTGCAGTTTTGGTCTCCAATTTTGAGGTAGGAAATTCTTGCTATTGGGGTAGTGCATTGTAGGTTCACGAGGTTAATTCCCGGGTTGGCGACAATGTCATACGTTGAAAGATTGGAGCGACTGGACGTATACACTAGGAATTGGAAAGATGAGAGGGGATCTGATTGAAAAATATAAGGGTGTGAAGGGATTGGACACGCTAAAGGCAGTAAACCTGTTCCCGAAGTTGAGGGAGTTGAGAAATAGAAGCCACCGTTGAAGCATAAGCGGTAGGCCATTTAGAGGATTTTGTTTACACCCAGAGAATTGTGGATCTGTGGATTGCTCTGCCTCAGGAGGCAGTGGAGACAGCTCCCGGGATGCTTTCAAGAGACAGTTAGATAGAGCTCTTAAAGATAGCGGAGTCAAGGGATATGGGGAGAAGGCAACAACGAGATACTGACTGTGGAAGATCAGCCATGATCACAGTGAATAGGCGCTGCTAGCTCGAATGATTTTTTATTTATATAAAATGTAAAAGAGAGTCAAGGGTAGATATTTGATAAATAGAAAACGTCGCCGGGGATATTGTAATGAGAGACCCAGAGAAGACAGAGGAACTGAAAGTATCCTTTGCATTGGACTTCACATTGGAAGGTCTGCAGTATAACAGACATTCAAGAGTGTCAGGGAAATTACGTCTCTGCAGTGCAAGTTACGATTGAAAAGATGCTCAGGAAGCTTAATGGTCTGAGAGTGGATAAATCTACTGGACCCGACGGAATGCACCCTCGGGTTCAGATGAAGGTAGCTGGACTGATTGCAGAGACAATGATCTTCCAGGAATCGATAGATTCTGGCATTGTACAAGATGACTGGGAAATTGCAAATGTTACTCCGCCATTTAGGTAGGGTGTACGCAGCAGAAAGGAAACTATAGAACTGTTAGCCTGACAGCTGAGTTTGGAAAGTTGTTGGAATCCATTGTTATAGACAAACTGTGCGCTCTAATCCTCGATTCTCCAGGTCTACAGGAAATGACTCTGCGCATTCACCTTGTTTGTGCCCAACGTGGTTTTATAAACCTCTGTCAGTCACCCATGAACTCCAAGGAATAAAATCCTAACCTGCCCGAATTATCTCAATAACTCGGTCCCTCGAGTCTCGGCAATATCCCCGTAATGCTCCCTCTGCTGTCTTTGCTGCTCAGTGGCATTTCTCCTAGCGCAGGTGGACAAACACTGTTTTCCAAGAGTGGCCTTCCCTACATCTTGTACAAACGCAAAGTCACCTATCGACTCTTGTATTCAGAGCCTTGATTGATGAAGATGAAATCTTCACCACCATATCCAACCTTGACCACAATTTCTGGGAACCGTAAATCCGTAGCCGTGGGTCCATCTATTCTATAATACTTCCCATATTTCCTCCTCTTCAATGTGAATGCCCCACCCTAGCGTGTCTTTCTGAAATACGACAGTTCGCACTGATCTCAGTCCATAAACGCCAACTCCTTTCCTGTCCGCAAACCTATCCATTTTTTTAATGACAATAACGAACCTGCCTCCACCACTTCTACTGGAATCTCATTCCACGCAAAGCTACTGTGTAAGAGCTGTGTAAGAGTTCCACCCTCGTGTTACCCATAATCTTTTGCACCTTTACTCTCAACTCATGTCCTCTTGTTTGAGACTCCTCGACTCTCAATGAAAAACGGCTATGCACGTCAACTCTATGTATCCCCCTCATAATTTTAAATACCTCTTTCAAGTCCCCCTTCAATCTTCTCTGCTCCAAAGAATAAAGACCTAATTTGTTCAACCTGTCTCTGTATCTTAGCTGTTGAAACCCAGAAAAATCTCTAGTAAATGTCCTCCATACTCTCTCTATTTTGTTGACATCGTTCCTATAATTCAGTGACCAGAACTGCACACAATAGTCCAAATTTGGTCTTATCAATTCCTTGTACAATTTTAACATTATATCCCAACTCCTATACTCAATTCTCTAATTTGTAAAGGACAGCTTTCCAAAAGCTTTCTTCACCACCCTATACACATGGGATTACACCTTCAGGGAACAATACACGATTATTCCTCGATCATTCTGTTCTACTGCGATCCTCAGTGCTCTAACATTTACCATGTATATCCTACCAAAATGTAGCAACTCGCATTTAACAGCATTAAACTCCATGTGCCATCATTCAAGCCATTCTTCTAACTGAACTGTATCACTCTGCAAGCTTAGAAAACCTACTTAATTCCCCACAACGCCACCTATCTTGCTATCATCTGCATACTTAATAATCCAACTTAACCCCCCATCATCCAGATCATTAATGTATATGACAAAAAAAATGGACCCAATACAGATCCCTGAGGCACAGTACTACTCACCGGCCTCCAACCTGACAAACAGTTCTCCACCAGTACTCTCTGGCATCTCCCATCAAGCCCTGTGAATCCATTTTACTTCTTCAATATTAGTACCGACTGATCCTTCCTAAATAACCTTACGTGTGGAACTTTGACAGAGGCCTTACTGAAATCCATATAGACAACATCCACTGCTTTACACTCGTCAACTTACCTTGTAACCCCTACAAAAATTCAATAAGATTTGTCAAACATGACCTTCCAGACATAAATCAATTTGACTGCTCCTAATCAGTGCGTGTCTATCCAGATATTTATAGATACAATCTCTAAGAATACTATCCATTAATTTATACGCCACTGACGTCAAACATGCAGGCTGATAATTGCTAGGTTTAATCTTAGAACCCTTTTTAAACAATGGAACCACATGAGCAATACGCCAATTCTCCGGAACAATCCCCGTTTCTAATGGAATTTGAAATATTTTGTCAGTACCTCTAACATTTCTGCAGCAACTTCAGTCAAGGCCCTAGGAAAATCCCAAATGGACCAGGAGACTTATCAACTTTTATATTTTTTTAAAAGAGCCAGTAATTTTATAATCATAGTTTCCATAACTACGCTACTAGTTTCCATTATCTTACACAAAACAATATCCTTCTCTTTAGTGAATACCGAAGAAAAGAAATTGTTCAAAAATTCCCCCCTCTCTTTTAGCTCCACACATGATTTCCTAAGGGACGAATTTTATCCGTCACTGTCCTTTTGCTTTTCATATAACTGTAGAAATCCTTTGGATTTACTTTCACCTTACTTGCCAAAGCAACCTCTAAGCTGCTTTTAGCTTTTCTAATTTATTTATTTAGATTTTTTTACATACTTTATATTACTCGAGCACCACATTTACAACATGCTACCTATATTTATTGTAGATACCTCTCGTTTATACGAGCCAAGTTTCCAATATCCCATGAAAGCCATTGCCCTCTCAAAATTTTAACCTTTCCTTTCAACCTAACAGGAACATAAAGATTCTGTACCCTCAAAATATCACATTTAAATGACCACAATTGTCCCAATCCACTCCTTCTAAATCCTTCCGCATCTCCTCAAATTTAGCCTTTCTCCAATCAAAAATCTCAACACTGGGTCCAGTCCTATCCGGCTCCATAATTATATTAAACGTAATGGCATTGTGATCACTGGATCCGAAATGTTCCCCAGCACATACCTCCGTCACCTGACCTAGTTCATTCCCTTAAAGTAGATCCAACACAGCACCTTCTCCAGTTTGTTCCCCAGGTATTGCTGCGATAAACTATCCTGCACACATTATACAGACTCCGAACTATCCATCCCTTTGACTGTATGGGCTTCATAGTCTATGTGTGGAAAATTCAAATCTCCCACAATCGCAGCCTTGTGCTTACTATAAATATCTGCTATCTCCTTGCACACTTGTCCCTCCTATTCTCGCTCCCCGTTAGGTTATCTATAATACACCCTATAAATGTACTACACCTTTCCCATTCCTATTCCTTAATTACACCCAAAAGCACGACGAGCACTGTAATCTATCCTGCCAGAGCAGCGTTCTAATATGTTCTATGACAAGCAACGCAAACCCTCCCCCTCTTTTCCCTCTGATTCTATCACACCTGAAGCAAAGAAATCCAGGAATATTGAGTTGCCAATCACCCGGCTCCTGCAATCATGTTTCACTAACAGCTACAACATTGTATATCCATGTATCAATCCATGCGCTAAGCTCATCCACCTTTCTTACAAAGCTCCCAGCATTAAAATAAATTCATTTAAGAAATTCCCAACCTCGTCCTCTCGGTTTATCTCTAACAGTGCAAAGAACTTTAATGTCTTCTTTTTTTTCCAACTCCCATACATCTGTTCCTACACTCTGGTTCCCCTCCCGCCGCAAAACTAGTTTAAATCCAACGGAGCCTCTCTAGCAATATACCTGCAACAATTCTTGTTACCCTCCATTTCAGATGTAAACCGTCCCGCCCGAACAGATCCAACCTTCCCTGAAAAACTGCCAAATTATCTATAAATCTGAAGCCCTCCCTCCTGCACCATGTCTGCAGCCACTTGTTGATCTGCACTATCTTACTATTTCTAAACCCACCTGTACGTGGAACTGGTAGCAATCCTGAGATTGCTCTCCTGAAGGTCCTGTCCTTTAACTCAAATCGAGCCCAAGCTCTTAAGCCTTCACACTGTTCCCGGCTCACTCTTGTGCCCGCTGTGTAAGTCTGTGTTCCTTTAAAATCTTCCGCTCTTCACTGCGCGACGTCACACGCCTGCACAGTCCCGCATCTCTTACCCCCAATGAGAAAAAAAAAATCAAATTGGCTCCCTCTTCTCAAGCCGCCATTCGCTCTCTCCTTTCTCTTTTCGTTTGCTTTCCCCCATTCTCTCACATTTTCCCGCCCATCGCTCCCCTCGCACCAGAACCTTACTTCGACTTCTGTTCATCTGCATGGCCTCTCCAAACGTCCGCATAAGCAAGAGCCGAACGAGAACTTCGGAGATGGACCGGACCGTAGAATCTGCATACTCTGCCTCGTTACGTCCGTCCTCTTCGTGACCGTGGTCGGGCTGTCGATCTATGGTGAGTCGATCGGACTCCGGTTGAAGTCAGACCGTAAACCAACAGTGTGGAATGAAACGTGAATGTAAAACCTCACAGTGACACGGACTCGCAGCTCAACGTGTCGCAACACGTATCTCAATATGACACCGACACGTACCTCACCGTGACACGGAGACACCGCTCACTGTGACACGTACACGCTCCTCAACGTGACACGTCCGGCTCCGCACAGTGACAAAGACTCACATGTCACTGTCACACCCCTTACTGAGACGGGATAACATAACACCGATGCACCACTCACAGAGGTAATTACCCACACCTCACCCTGACACAAGAAAATCCTACCGCAATAGGGACACTGAAAGTCACTGCGAAACACACTTAGTACACTCCATGACAACGGCGCACACCTCAGCTTGACACTGTCACACCTACCGTAGCGATGGTATGCCTCTCACCGTGAGAAAGACTCACCCCACACCATGACACAGATACCCCAACACCGTCACTCCACAACGCCACTCACACTGACATTTCTGTCGCCATGACATCGAGATGCACTTCATTTTGTCCCGGTATACCTGCCTCCGAGGCACAGGAACTTCTAACACAGTAACAACGACACGTTCCTCAAAGGAACTCTGAGATACTCCGCACGATACTCGCTCAGAACCCCATGGTAACAACAAAAACTTCACCAGGACATTGATAGCGTGACAGACTCGTCCCTCAACCTGGCGTCGACACCTCTCACTGTGCCCCCAGCACATCTTTCACTGTGCCACCCTTCACCGTGGCAGTGACATAACCCTCTCTGTGACCCTTTCGGTAGCGTGACGCTGACTCACGAGTCACTGTAAACGCTAAACATCCTTCACCATCTCTCTCAGTATCGCAGATTCATCAGTCTCTTAAACGAATGCACATCGATCTCCATCACCAGTTCACTGACATGGAAACGAAGTACAGATCTATTAACGAAACCAAGGCTCAAATTTGTAAATTTTTGACCAGCAGAAGAGGTGAGGCATCATCCCCTCTTTCACCCGCTCCTCATTACAGTGCAGGCATGGAGAGAGAAAGCGTCGCTCCGTGCTTGACATCAGGAGTGTGTGAACAGATGGTAATAGAGGGTGATTCACTTTGTGTTTGATCCGGTGAGTGTGTGATGGGACTGCGTTGAGGAAGTTTCATTCTATCACTGAATCCAGGAGTGTGTGATGGGACGTTGTGGAGGTGGATTCCCTCTGTGTCTGATCACGGGATTGTGAGACGTAACATTACAGTTTCACACCATGTCTTTCTCCGGGAATGTCTGAATGGACAATATAGACACAGATTCACCCTGTGTCTGACCCCGGGAGTGTGTGATGGGATGGTGTGGAGGGAGATACACTCTGTGTCTGACCCCTGGAGTGTGTGATGGGACGGTGTGGAAGGAGCTTCACTCTGTCTGACTCCGGGATTGTGTGATGGGACAGTACAGAGGGACTTACATTCTATTTGACACCGGTTTCTGTGATTGGATATTGTGGATATTGGGGATGGTTTCTCACCCCGTGACTGTGCCATTGGAGGAGGTGGGGGTAGCATTGCTTTGTGTGAGAACACAGGTGTGTGTGATAGGACGGTTCAGAGACAGCTTCACTCTGTCACTCGCCAGGAACTGTGCGATGGGAGGTAAGGAGGGAGATTCACACTGTTAAACTCGGGAATATGTGATCGGACCGTGTAGATGCAGCTTCCCTCTGTTTCTGACACTTTGCTCTGTGGTGTGTTGAGAATCCTTCGAGGGGCAATCTCTCTTATTCTCAGACAGCGGGAGAGCTAAAAACGCTAGCAGATTGAGAGGGGGATAGTCATATCTTCTGTAGTTTGAACAGGGCGTTTGAAGGTCGGCCTCGGAGACAGCAGGAGAATTTAACGAAAACGAACAGATTATCGGAGCTGGCAACGGATTAGTGGGAGTCAGAGTAGGAAGGCTTTCGCTACAGAGGCCACGGCGAGCAGAGACTAAGGTCAAGCTTGCTCCCGGTGAGGTAAGGCCGGGTCTGCTCCTTTAATTAATCTATTTAGTTTAGTATTAGGTAATGGAGGCAGCAGTTAGGGCAGCTGAGTGCTCCGTTTGTGGGATGTGGGAAGTCAGGGCGAGCACTTTTGTCTCTGATGACTACACCTGTAAAAGTTGCATCCACCTGCACCTTCTCACAAACCGGGTTAGGGAACAGGAGCTGGAGCTGTATCAACTTCGGATCATTCGTGAGGCAGAGGCAGAGATAGACAAGAGTTTCAGGGAGATAGTCACCCCTAAGAGTCATGTGACTGGTAGATGGGTGACTGTCATGAGAGGGAAGGGGGATAGACATAAAGAGCAGAGCACACCTGTGGCCGTTCCCTTCAACAATAAATACACCGTTTTGGATACTGTTGGTGAGGATGACCTACCAGGGACAAGATGCAGTGGTCACGTCCCTGGCACCGAGACTGGACCCTCAGCTCAGAAGGGAAGTAGGGAAAAGAGGAGAGCAGTAGGAGTAGGGGATTCAATAGTTGGTGGGGGGCAGATAAGCGGTTCAGTGGGAGAGATTGAGAATCTCGGATACTCTGTTGCCTCCCTGGTGAATGGGACCGCGATATCTCGGATCGAGTTCACAGTATTCTCAAGAGGGAGGGTGAGCAGCTAGATGTTGTGGTCTATATCGGGACTAGTGTCGTGGATAGGAAGAAGGGGGAGGTCCTGCAAAAGGATTTCAGCGTGTTAGGTGCAAAATGAAGCAGAGGACGGCCAGCGTTGTAGTCTCAGGATTGCTTCCAGTGCCAATTGCTCGTGAGGCGGGAAATAGGTGATAATGCAGCTAAATACGTGGCTAAGGAGTTGGTGCAGGAGGGAGGGCTTCATGTATCTGGACAATTGGGTCCGGTACATCTTCCGACGGGACTGGCTGCAACTGAACGGTAGAGGGACTAAAATCCTTCCGGGAAGGTTTGCCAGTGCTGCTCCGTGAGCTTTAAACTAGATTTGCAGGTGGAGAGGAACCAGAGTGTTAGAACAGATAGTGAGGTGCAGAATGATAAAGGTCATGGGAGAACTGCAAGTACCGTGCATGGAGTAAAGCCAGAACTAGCATTTGAGGAAAGAGAAACAGAATAAAGGTTGTAAAGGTAGTTAGGTAGAAGGGCTGAAGTGTGTGTACATCAATGCAAGAAACATCAGGAACAAAGGGGATGAATTGAGAGCTTGTATACATACATGGAATTATGATGTAGTGGCCATTACAGAGACTTGGCTGGTACCAGGGCCGGATTGGATTCTCAATATTCCTGAATTTCAGTGTTTTAACAGGGATGGGCGGGGGTGGAGGGTGGAGGGGCGGCGTTACTGGTCAGGGATACTACAACAGCTACAGACAAGTTGGGTAATGTAGCCGGATCCTCTTTGAATCAGAATGGATGGAAGCCAGGAATAGGAAGGGAGCCGTTACTATGTTGGGAATATTCTATAGGCCCCTTGGTAGCAGCAGAGAGACCGAGGAGCAGATTGGGAGGCAGATTTTGGAAAGGTGCAAAAATAACAGGTTATCATAGGTGACTTTTACTTCCCTAATATTGATTGGCACTAAATTATTTCCAATGGTTTAGATGGGCAGAGTTTGTTAAGTGTGTCCAGGGCGGATTCCTGTCACAGTATGTTGACTGGCCGACCAGGAGGAATGTCATTCTGGATCCAGTAAAAGGTAACGAACCAAGTCAGGTCACCGATATGTCAGTGGGTGAGCATATGGGGAGCAGAGATCACTGCTCCCTGGCCTTTAGCATTATCAAGGAAAAGGACTGAATCAGAGAGGATCGTCTTTTTTTAATGGGGAACGGTGAATTATTAAGCTATAAGGCTAGAACTTGCATGTGTATTGGGATGGCGTTTTGCAGGGAAATGAACTGTGGAGACGTGGTCGATATTTCGGGATCTCTTGCAGGATGTTAGGAATAAATTTGTCCCCTTGAGGAAAATAAAGAACGGTAGGGTGAAGGACCCATGAGTGACAAGTGAGGTGGGAAAACATTTCAGGTGGAGAAAGGCAGCCTGCATGAGGTTCAGGAAGCGAGGATCAGATTTTTCTATTGAGGAATTTAGGTTAGCAAAAAAGGAGCTTAAGAAGCAAACTGTGAAGGGGTGAGGCAGGAACAAGCGAGAGTAAATTGGAAACGGATGTTCAAAGGGGAAAGCACAGAAGTAATGTGGGAGAAGCTGAGGGACAACTTGAGCTGGGTTCAGGATAGGTTTTTCCCACTGAAGCAAGGAAAAATGGTAGGAAAAGGGAACCATGGCTGACGAAACATGTGAGGCAAGTCGTCAAGAGGCAAAAGGAAGCATATGTTAGAAATAGCAAGAAGCAGGTAAGAGGGGCTTTTGAGAAATATAGTCAGGAAGGAGCTAAAGAAAGGACTAAGGAGAGCACGAAGCGGACATGAAAAGGCCTTGGTATGTAGGATTAAGGAGATCTCCAAGGCGTTCTATGCGTGTGAAGATCAGGAGGATGAAGAGAACGAAGATGGGACCGCAAAAGAATAAAGTGGGCAACATGTGGAGGAGGTTGAGGATGTCCAAAATGGATACTTTGTTTCAGTATTCACAAGAGAAAAGTATCTTGATCAGGATGAGTTGGAGGTAGAGAGGGCCTGTATGCTGGACAATGTGGAGATTAAGGAAGAAGAAGTGCTGGATCTTCTTAAAAACATTCAGATTGATAAATCCCCAGGGCCGGTTATGATGCACACCAGGTTGTTGTGGGAATTAAGAGAAGAGATCGTAAGGTCCCTCATGGGAAATGCATCCAGAAAGTCATAAGGCATGGGATCAGTAGAGCCTTGGCTGTTTGGGTAAAATAAAAACTGGTTTAAAGGAAGAAAGCAGTGGAAGATACGTATTCTGCCTGGAGGTCGGTGACTAGTAAAGTGCCGCAGGGATCTGTCCTTGGACCCCTGCTATTTGAGATTTTTATAATGACCTGGATGCAGAGGCGGAAGCATGTGTGAGTACGTTTGCGGATTACACGAAAACTGGAGGAGTTGTGGATGGAGCTGCAGATTGTCGAAGGTTACCAGAGGATATAAACAGGCTTCAGAGTTGGGCAGAAAAATGGCAGATGGAATGCAATCCGGACACGTGTGAGGTGATGCATTTTCGAAGGACAAACCAGAAGACTGAGTACAGGACTAATGGTCATTTACTTAAGAGTGCGTATGAACAAAGGGATCTTGAGGTTCAAATTCATAGATCCCTCAAGGTCGCTGCACAGGTTGATAGGGTATTTAAGAAGGCCTATGGGATGCTAGGATTCATTAAAAAGAGGATTGAGTTCAAGAGTATAGAGGTCATGCTGCAACTCTACAAATCTCTGGTGAGACCGCACCCTATCATGTTCAATTCTGGTCACCTCATTATAGGAAGGATGTTGCAGCTATGGAGAGGGTGCAGAGGAGTTTTACCAGGATGTTGAATGATTGGTGAAAAAGTCACATGAAGCAAGGTTAGCATAGCTGGGACTTTTCTCTTTGGAGCGTAGAAGAATGAGAGGGGACTTGATACAGGACTACAAGATGCATGGATACGATGGATAATCAGTACCTGTTTCCCAGGGCGCCAATAGCAAACACCAGAATGCATATCTACAAAATTAATGTAGAGAGTTTTAGGGGAGACATCTGGGGTAAGTTTTTTACACAGAAGATTGTTAGTGCCTGGAATGACTTGCCAGGGATGGTGGTGGTGGAGAAAACGTTAAGGTATTTAGGAGCCTCCTGGACAGGCACATGGATGAAAGAAAAATGGATGGTTATGGGGTAGTATGGGTTTAGTACTTTTTTTTTTGGATTATATGGGTCGGCGCAGAATGGAGGGCTGAAGGGCCTGTTCTGGGCTGTAGTGTTCTATAGTTCTATGGTTCTATGGTAAGCTTCATGGAATGTAATGGATAGGTTGTATAAGATATCTCTGAGACCGAATTTGGAGTATTGTGTGCAGTTTTGGTCAACTAATTCCAGGCAGGATATTAATAAGGTTGAAAGAGTGCAGAGAAGGATGTTGCCGGGACTTGAGAAACTGAGTTACAGAGAAACTTTGAATAGGTTGGGATTTAATGCCTGGAGCACAGGAGAATAAAGGGTGATTTGACAGAGGTGTATAAAATTAGTGGGTATAGATCAGGGGTGGGCAAACTCTTTGACTTGAGGGCCACAAAGGGTTCTAAAATTTGACAGGGCGGCCGGACCAGGAGCAGATGGACGGAGTGTTTTGGTAATACACCTCATAAGAGAAAATAAAATATCATGGGATATGTAGAAAACATGAGCTTTAATATCAATTGAAAATGAACAAATGCAATACAACAAAATATCTGTCTTTGAAGTCCCATAGTATTTAGCTATTTATTGAAATGACTTTTAAAACACTAAAAATTAAATGAATAAAATACAGCTTTTTTAAATAGTAACAGTTATTATTTTAAAGCACTGAAAATTCTGTTATCCTTCAAGATATTATCATCATCACTCTCCTCCTGACTGTCTTTATTTCAAAAACGGTAGGAGATGCAGGTCTACTTGTCCTGCTCCTTCTTATTCAATTGTCCCCTGTGCCAAAACTCAACAACGACCCGCACAATGACAGAACAGTGAGAGCGCGCCAGTATGCGGAGCTCTGCGCTCGCAATTCCCCGCAGGCTATCTCCCTTAGCCGGAACGCTGGCTAATTGTGAGCCGGTTCGCATGTGCCAGGAAATGGGTCGCCACAAGGTCACAAAGTAAAGCGCAAATGTGGAGTAATACGCTGCACCTCAACAAAGGTCAATGCATATAGAGTGCGTCGTCTATTGGGAAAACGCCAGAATTGTGGGGAAGAAACGTTAACAAGGTTTATTAATATAATTTCATCAAGTTCTGCGGGCCGGATTAAAAAGCTTAACGGGCCGCATATGGCTCGCGGGCCGTTGTTTGCCCAACCTGGTATAGATAGAGTGAATGCCAGCAGATTGTTTTTCCACTGAGGCCAGGGGAGAAATAAAAAAAAACAGAGGTCAGGGGATAAGGGTGAAGGGGGAAAAGTTTAAAGGGAACATGAGGTGGGGCTTCTTGTGGCGGGAGTGTGGAATCTGCCAGATGAAGTGGTGAATGCGGGCTCACTTTTGAGAGTTAAGAAAAACTTGGAGAGATATATGGATGAGAGGGGTGTGGGGAAATATGGCCCAGGTGCAGGTCTGTGGGACTAGGCAGAAGAATGGTTGGGCACAGCGAGGAAGGGCCAGAAAGCCTGTCTCTGCGCTGTAATGTTCTACGGTTCTATGGTTCTCTGTTTCTAAGGGGCTGAGGAGAGCAGGAAGTGGGTATGGGAAGGCCTTGGCGAGTATGGTAAAGCAAAACCCTAGGCATTCTTCTATTATGTGTAGATCAAAGGGATGACAGAACTGAAGGTAGGACCGATTAGAGATAAATGTTGGAAGATGTGCATGGAGACTGTGGAATTGAAGAAGTTCCTCATGAATACTTACTTCGGTATTCAGAAATGAGGGACAGTTTGATGACGGTGAGGACAATATGAGTGAATTTGAAGATCTGGATCATGTTGATATTAACCGAGAGGAGGCGTTGGAGTTCTTAAAATACATTAGGATGGGTAAGTCCCCAGGGCCGGACCGAATATTCCCCAGGCTGCTCCAAGAGGCGGGGAAAGAGATTGCTGAGCTTCTGGCTAGGATCTTTATACCCTCGTTGTCTACGGGGATGGCACCAGTGGCTTGGAGGGAGGCGGATATTGTCCCCTTCCTCATAAAAGGTAGTAGAGATAGTCTGGGTAATTATTGACCAGGGAGCCGTACGTCTGTGTTGGGAAAGCTATTGGAAAAGATTCTTAGAGATAGGATCTATGGGCATTTTGATAATGATGGTCTGATCAGGGACAGTCAGCATGGCTTTGTGAAGGGCAGATTGTGCCTAACAAGCCTGATAGTGTTCTTTGAGGAGGACGTCATATAGATGTGGGCAGTGCAGTAGATGTGATCTCCATGGATTTTAGAACTGCATTTGACAAGGATCCAAACGTTATGTTTGTTCAGAAAGTCAGAAGGCATGGAATCCAGGGAAACTTGGCCATGTGGATTCAGAATTGGCTTGCCTGCAGAAAGCAACTGACTAGTGGTGTCCCACAAGGACCTGCTCTGCGACCTCTACTTTTCGTGATTTTTATTAACATCCTAGATGAGCGGTAGAATGGTGGCTTACCAAGTTTGCAGACTACACAAAGGTTGGTGGTGTTGTGGATTGTGTAGAGAATTGTCAACGATTGCAGAGCGACATTGATAGGATGCAGAAGTGGGCTGAGATGGAGTTCAACCCGGAGAAGTGTGAGGTGGCACACTTTGGAAGGACATATTCCAAGGCAGAGTTCAAAGTATAAGGCAGGGTACTTGGTAGTTCGGAGGAGCAGAGCAATACGGGGGTACATGTCTACAGATCCCTGAATGTTGCCACTCAGATAGATAGCGTAGTTAAGAAAGCTCATGGGGTGTTAGCTTTCATATTTTAAGAGTCGCGAGGTAATGATGGAGCTCTAAAAAACTCTGGTTTGGCCACATTTGGGGTATTGTGTACTGTTCTACACGCCTCACTATAGAAAGGATGTGGAAACATTGGAAATGGTACAGAGGAGATTTACCAGGATGCTGCCTGATTTAGAGATTATGGAGTATGATTAGAGAATAAGGGGCCTAGGGCTTTACTCTTTGGAGAGACAAAAGTTGAGAGGAGACATGATAGAGGAATGCAAAATATTATGAGGAGTAGATGGAGTGGACAGCGGCGCCTCATCCCCAGGGCACAAGCGCTCAATACAAGAGGACATGGCTATGCGGTAAGGGTGGGAAGGTGTGTCTGGTGCGTGGAATGCACTGCCTGAATCAGTGGTGGAGGCTGAAACACAAGTGAAAATTAAGACACTACTAGATAAGTATATGGAGGACTTTAATTTGGGGTGATATGTGGGAGGCAGGGTTTAAGGGTCGGTATAACATAATGTGTCAAAAGTCCTGTACTATCGTGCACTATTCTACGTTCTATGTCTAAGTCTATTTCGTGTCTGTGCTGAGGAATTTTCTTTCAATGGAGTGTGTGATGGGGACGTGGAGAGAGAGACTCACACTGGGCCTGACACAGGCTGTCTATTATTGGACGGTGTGCAGGGCGCTTGATTCTGTGTCTCACTCCGTTTGTGTATGATAGGTCTCTGTGTTTGACACATTGTGCGTGTGGTGAGGAGATATGGCGGACAGAGGGGTGGGTGGATGCACTTGGGGGGAGGGTCATGCGTGTGTCTGACAACGGGAACGGTGACGTGTGTCTGGATACTGTTCTGCTCTGTCTGATACCAGTGGTGTGTGATAGGACGGTGCGGAGGGAGTTTACTCGTTTTTTGACACGTATGTAGTGTGATGTCACTAGGTAGAAGTATCAGCATACTGTGTTTGACCACGTAAGTATGCGGCGGGATTGTGCAGACACTGCTTCATTTCCTCTCTGATCACAGGCGGGTGACCAGACGGTGTGGAGGGAGATTGTCTCTGTGTCTGATCCCGGGAGAGGACGGTGCTGAAGGGGTTTCATTCCGTGTCTCATCCGGCTGTGTGATGAGACGGTATGGAGGGAATTTCACTCTGTGTCTGCCAGCAAGAACGTATGATGTGACAGTGAGCAGCGGGCAGTCTGAAGACTTACATGTATGATGGGGCCGTAGGGACAGAGAGCTTCACGCTATGTCTGACCTCTGTTGGGTATGTTGTAACATGTAAGGGAGTCTCTCTTTGTGTTTGTCTCCTGGATTCTGTGATGGGACACCGCTGAAGGAGATTCCCCAAAGTGTCTGGCAACGGATTGGATGATTGGAAGTTCCTGTTTCTCACCCCAGAAGTGCGTCACTGGACGGTGTGGATTGAAATTCTGTTTTTATGTGTCCCTCAGTCAGTCTGTGATAGGATGGTGGGAAGGAAATGTGTAGTTGACTCCTCTAGTTTAAGATGGGACGGTGTTGACGGAGCTAAACCTTGCAAATTGAGTCTGTCACCAGTACAGTGTGATGGGACGGTGAAAACGCATATTCAGTCTATGGGAGGGTGTGGATGGTGTTTTTATCTGACTCCGGAAACGGGTAAAGGTCAGTTTAGAGGGAGCCCCAGGTTGTTTCTGACCCCAGGAATGTGTGTTGGGACGTTGTGGAGGGAGCTTCACTCTGTGTGGAACCCTGGGAGTGAATGATGGTACGGTATAGAGTAAGCTTTACTTTGCATCTGATGCAGTTTCTCTGCGATGGGATGTTATGCAGGGAGCATCACCCTGCGACTGACCCCAGGAATGTTTCTTGGGAGAGTCTGGAGGGAGCTTCACTCCGTGCCTTATACCGGGAGTGTCTGATGGGAGAGTGCCATGCGATGCTCGCACTGTGTTCAACCCCCGGGATTAAGATGGGAGTGTCTGGAGAGGCGCGTTACTCTTCACCTGACGTCCATGTTCTGTGAAAGGATGTAGTGGAAGATGCTTCACTCTGTGACTGACACAGTGTGCGTGTGAAGGAATGCGACGGAGGGAGCATCACTCTGTATCTGATCCTTGGCGTGTGTGATGGGATTGTGTGGAAGTGCTCCACTCTGTGTTGAGCACCGTGTTGTGTGAGGGTGAGACGGTTGCAATTACCAGCCACACCATCAACCGGCCATATTAAAGTGTCCCGTAGCCGACCATCCCCCTGATCATCTGGCAAATGACTGAGCTTTTGCACTCACTGCCCATTCTCTTGTTGGCTCCTCTATGTATTGTTGCAAACAAAAACAAACAAGCAAACAAACAAACTATCCTGCTCACACTTTACAGGCTCCAATGCGCCCAGTTCTTTTACAGAATGGGCTTCCCGACGCTTACTACGAATATCTGCTATCTCCATACAAAATTGCTACTCCAATTCTCGCTCCTCATTAGGTGGTCTATAATACACCCCTATAAGTTTTACCACACCTTTCTAATTCCTCAATTCCATCCAAATAGTCTCCCTAGACAAGCCCTGTAATTTATCCTGCCAGAGCACGGTTGAAAAAAATTCTCTAACAAGCAATACTACAACTCAGTCCCTTGTCCCTCGGATTCTATCACACCTGAAACTACGAATTCCTGGAATATTTAGTTGCCAATCACACTCCTCCTGCAACGATGTTTAACTAATTGCTACAACATCATATTTCCAGGTATCATTCCATGATCTCGGCCCATCCACCTTTCTTACAGTGCTCCTAGCATTAAAATAAATACATTTAAGAAATTCTCCACCTCTTCCTCTCTGTTTTACTCTGACCGTAGAAATAACTTTACTGTCATCTTTTTCTTCCTTCTCACATAAATCTGTTCCAACTCGGGCCCGGGCACATAAACACCTGTCACAGTGACACCGACACGTTCCTCACAGCAACTCGGATTGACCGACAGGATACTTATTTAGACCCCCATTGTAACATGAACTAAATCTTCATCGTGACATTGATATACCCCTCAGCGTGACACAGACACGCCTCTCATTTCCCTCGGGATTATCCAATTTCGCTCGGGATCAATATTTTTGCGTGTCTGTCTCAAGTTGACGCCGACGCCTCTCACTGTGCCACAAGTACATCCTTGACACTGTGACACCCTTCACCGTGACACTGACACAACATTCTCTGTGACCCGTTCGGTAACGTGACGCTGTCTCACGGGTCACTGTAAAAGCTAAACATCCTTCACCATCTCTCTCAGTATCAAAGATTCGTCAGTCTAAGGAAACCTGCCACCGAAACTACCATGAGTAAAACTCAACCCTTCAATCCAGGCTTAATGGGCTCAACTCTAATCTATCAGTTTTTAAACAAATACACAACGATCTCCGTCACCAGTTCCGTAAATTTTTGACCAGCAGAAGAGGTGAGGCATCATCCCCCTCTTTCACCCGCTCCTCATCACAGGGCAGGCATGGAGAGAGAATGGGTCACTCTGTGCTTGACATCGGGAGTGTGTGAAGAGATGGTATGGAGGGTTATTCTCTCTGTGTTTGACCCGGTGACTGTGTGATTGGAATGCGTGGAGGAAGATTCACTCTATCAATGTATCCAGGAAATTGTGATGGGACGTTGAGGAGGTGAATTCACTCTGGGTCTGACCACGGGGTTGTGAGACGTAACATTACAGCTTCACTCGATGTCTCACTCCGGGAATGTCTGATGGGACAATATGGATCCACCTTAACTCTGTGTCTGACAGTGGGATTGCGTGATGGGACAGTGCCCAGAGAGATTCACCCCATCTCTGACCCCTGAAGTGCGTTATGACACAGTGGACAGAGAGTTTCACTGAGAATCCGGGACTGTGTGACGGGATGGTCATTCTATTTGTCACCCGATTGTGTGATCGGATGTTGTGGAGGGAGTCTGACCCCGGTGCTGTGCCATGGGAGCTTGTGGGAGAAACCTTGCTTTCTGTGAGAACACAGGGTATCGCGATGAGTCGGTGCAGAGATAGTCTCACTCTGTGGCTCGCCAGGAAGTGTGTCATGGGACGTAAGGAGGGAGATTCACATTTTATTAAATCCGGAAGTGTGTAATGGGACCGTATGCAGGCAACTTCCCTCTGTGTCTGACACTTTGCTCTGTGTTGTGTTGAGAAGCTGTGGAGGGAGAATCACTCTCCCTCTGACATTTGTCGAGTGTGCTGAGGGAGTTCCTTTCTGTGTCTGACCGCTGGAGTGTGTGATGCGGCCGTAGAGAGTGAGATTCACACTAATCCTGACCAAGGCTGCGTTATTGGACTTTGTGGAAGGATCTAAATTCTGTTGTCTGACCGCTGGAGTCTGTGATGAGACGGTATGGAAAGAGTAATACTGAGCATCTGACCCGGGATCAGAGTGACGGGACGGTGTGCTGCGAGCTTCATCCACATCTGAAGGCTGAAATGTGTGATGAGTCTAGGGAGAGAGAGATTCATTCTTGTCTCACCATGGCAGTGTGAGTCGAGGCTTTGTTCAGGGAGCTAATCTCTGTGTTTGACTCCAAAAGTGTGGGACAGACAGTTATGGACTGGAACTTCACTCAGTGTCTGATTCCGGGAGTGTGCAGGGAGCTTCGCTCCACGTCTGAACCTGGGGTGTGTGATGGGTCCATGGAGAGAGAGACTCTGTCTGTGTCTGATCAAATAACCATATGACAATTACAGCACGGAAACAGGCCATCTAGGGCCTTCTGGTCCGTGCCGAACGCTTACTCTCACCTTGTCCCACCGACCTGCAATCCCATAACCCATAACCCTCCATCCATTTCCTGTCCATATACGTATCCAATTTTACTTTAAATTACAATACCGAACCTGTCTCTACCCCTTCGACTGGAAGCTCGTTCCACTCAACTACCATTCTCTGAGTAAAGTAATTCCCCCTCGTGTTACCCATAAACTTTTGCCCCCTAACTCTCAACACATTTACTTTTGTTTGAAACTCCACTATTCTCAATAGAAAAAAAGCCGATCCACATCAACACAATCTCTCCCCCTCATAATGTTAAATACCTCTATCAAGTTCCTCCTCAACCAACGACGCTCCAAATAATAAAGACATAACTTGTTCAACCTTCCCCTGCAACTTAGGTGCTGAAACCCACGTAACATTCTAGTAAATCTCCCCTGTACTCTCTCTATTTTCTTGACAACTTTCTTATAATTTGGTGACCAGAACTGTACACAATTCTCCAAATTCGCCCTTACCAATGCCTTGTAAAATTTTAAAATCACATCCCAACTCCTATACTCAGTGTTCTGATTTATAAAAGCCAGCATACGAAAAGATTTCTTCACCACCCTATCCACATGAGATTCCTCTTTCAGGGAACTATGCACCATTATTCCGAGATCACTCTGTTCTACTGCATTTTTCAATGCCCTGCCATTTACCATGTATGTCCTACTTGGATTATTCCTGCCAAAATTTAGCACCTCGCACATATCAGCATTAAACTCCATCTGCCATTGTTTAGCCCACTCTTCTAAATGGCCTAAATCTCTCTGCAAGCTTTGAATACCTACTTCATTTTCAACAACGCCACCTACCTTAGTATCATCTGCATATTTACCAATCCAATTTAATAGCCCCTCATCCAGATCTTTAATGTATATGACAAGCAACATTGGATCCAGTACTGATCCCTGAGGCACACCACTAGTCACCGTCCTCCAACCTGACAAACAGATATCTACCACTACTCTCTGGAATCTCCCATTCAGCTACTGTTGAAACTATTTTACTGCTTCAATATTCATACCAAACGATTGATCCTTCCTAACTAAACATCCGTGCGGAACCTTGTCAAAGGCCTTACTGAAATCCATATAGACAACATCGACTGCTTTACCCTTGTCAACTTTCCTCGTAACCTCTTCAAAAAATCAGTAAGATTTGTCAAACAGCACAAATCCATGCTGACTGTTCCTAATCAGACACTCTATATCCAGATAATTATATATACCATCTCTAAGAATGCTTTTCATTAATTTACCAACCACTGACGTCAAAATGAGAGACCTATATTTGCGAGATTTACTCTTAGAACACCTTTAAAACAAAAGAACCGCATAGGCAATACGCCAATCCTCCGGCACTATTCCCGTTTGCAATGACATTTGAAATATTTCCGTCAGAGCCCCAGAAATTTCCACACTAACTTCCCTGAAGATGCTATGGAATATCCTATCAGGATCCGGAGATTTATCCACTATTACATTCCTTAAAAGCGCCAGTACTTCCTGTTCTTTAATTGCCATGGTTTCCATAACATCCCTATTTGTTTCCCATAGCTTACACAATTCAATATCCTTGTCCTTAGTGAATACCGAAGAAAATAAACTGCTCAAAATCTCCCCTATCTCTTTAGGCTCCACACATAGCTGTCCACTCTGATTCTCTGAAAGACCAATTTTATCCCTCACTATCCTTTTGCTATTACTATAACCGGAGAAACACTTTGGATTTATTTTCATCTTACTTGCCAAAGTAACCTCGTATCTTCTTTCAGCTTTTCTAATTTCATTCTTAAGATTATTCTTATATTCTTTATATTCCCAGAGCACCTCAAATACGCCATGCTGCCTGTATTTATTGCAGATGTCTCTCTTTTTCTTAACCGTTTCCAATATCCCTAGAAAACCATGCCTCTCTCAAACTTTTAACCTTTCCTTTCAACCTAACAGAAACATAAAAATTCTTTCCCCTCAAAATTTCACCGTTAAATGACCGCCATTTTTCTACTACATCCTTCCTATAAATCAAATTGTCCCACTCTCTTGTTTTAATCCTTTCGCATCTCCTCAAAGATAGCCTTTCTCAAATAGAAAATCTCGACCCTGGGTCAGTCCTATCCTTTCCATAATTATATTGAAACTAATGTCATTGTGATCACTGCAACTGAAGTGCACCCCAACACATACTCCCCTCACCTGACCTATTTCATTCACTAACAGAAGATCCAACGCGACCCTTTCTGTCTTCGTTACCTCTATGTATTGCTGTAAAAACTATCCTGCACACATTTTACAAACTCCAACCCCATCCAGCCATTTACAGAATGGGCTTTCCAGTTTAGGTGTGGAAAATTAAAATCCCCCACTATCACAACCTAGTGCTTACTACAAATATCTGCTATCTCCTTACAAATGTTCTCCTCCATTTCCAGCTCCATATTATGTGGTCACTAATACACCCCTGTAAGTGTTACTAATCCCTTTCACCTTCCTCAATTCCACACAAATAGTCTCCCTAGACGACCCCTCTCATCTATACCTCCAGAGCACCTGCTGTAATATTTCCCTGACAAGCAACGCAACACTCTTGTCCCTCTGATTCCATCACACCTGAAACAAAGAAATCCAGGAATATTTAGTTGTCAATCACATATCTCCTGCAACCATGTTTCACTAATAGCTAAAGCATCATATTTCCAGGTATCAATACATGCTCTAATCTCATCCAACTTTCTTGCAATACTCCTAGCATTAAAATAAATGTATTTAAAAAAATCTACAGCACTTCCTTTCAGTTTATCTCTGACAGTACAAAGAGCTTTAATGTCTTCTTTTTCTTCCACCTCCCATACATCTGTTCCTACACTCTGGTTCACCCTCCCTGCTTGTATCTAGTATAAATCCAGTGGATCCTCTCTAGCAAACCTACCTGCAAGAATATTTGTCCGCCTCAAGTTCAGATCTAAACCGTCCCGCCGGAACAGGTCCCACCTTCCCAGGAAAAATGCCTATTTACCTATAAATTTGTAGCCCTCCCTCCTGCACCATGTCTTCAACATTCTGTTGATCTGCACTACCTTACTAATTCTAAACCCACCTGCACATGACACTGGTAGCAATCCTGAGAATGCTAACCTGGAAGTCCTGCACTTTAACTTGGCGCCTAACTCCCTAAACTCCCCATTCAGGATCTCCTCACTCTTCCTACACACGTCATTGTTCCCTACATGGACTACGACATCTGTCTGCTCACCCTCCCTCTTGAGAATACTGAGAACTCCATCCGAGATACCGCGGACCCTGGCACCACGGAGACGACAGGCCATCCGGGATTCTCGATCTCTTTTACAGAACCTCCTATCTGTCACACTAACTATCGAATCCCCTATCACTACTGCTCTCCTCTTTTCCCTCCTTCCCTTCTGAGTCCATTCTCGGTGCCAGAAACGCAACCACTGCAACTTGTACCTGGTTGGTCGTCGCCACCAACAGTATCCAAAACGGTATATTTATTGTTGATGGGAACAGTCACAGTCGTGCTCTCCCTGTCTATTCCCCTTCCCTCTCCTGACACTCACCCAACTGCCTGTCTCTTGATTCCTAGGGGTGACTATCTCTTGAAACTACTGTCTATTTCTATTTCTGCCTCCCGAATTATCAGAATTTCATCAGGCTCAAGTTCCCTAACACGGTTTGTCAGGAGCTGCAGCTGGATGCACCTTTTGCATGTGTCGTAATCATGGACAACAGTGCTCGCCCTGAGTCAGCCTCTGCTCGCCATTTAAATTCTCCCGCTGCCTCACAGGACGACTTTCACGCGCTTGCGCAGTTGTGCCCCGTCCAATCCTTGCCTCTTTCTGTTCCAGACGAAGCCTGATTGAGCCAAAGCCGACCCACTCTGACTCAGTCCACTCCGACTATTGCCGCTGTTTCTGGCGGTCTTTCATTTAAAACTTTAGCGCGTTACGTCACGCGCCTCCGCAGTCCAGCATCTTTGCCAGGATCAGTTAATAAAAAAACAGCCTCTCAAAGAGCTTCCGTCTCCACCTCTAATGCTATTCAACTAACCCCGGAAGTGTGTGATGGGACGGCGTGGCTGCAGATTCACTCTGTGTCTGACCCCGGAAATGCGTGATGGGACGGTGTGGAAGCTGATTGTCTCTGTGTCTGACCACGGGAGTGTGTGATGGGAAAATGTGGAGGGAATTGCACTCTATGTCTGACCGCGGGACTGTGATGCGACGGTGTGGAGGGAGCTCCACTCTCTGTCTCACCCCGGGAATGTTCCGCCTCCTTCTGGTATCCATCGAGCTATGCCCTTACGTTTCTTCTTCACCTTTTCAGCCTATCGCCTGCTCTCCGTCCACACACCTTGATCCTTTCCCTTATTGGTTCTTCACGTTGCACCTACGAACCTTCTTCCCATCCCGGGGTCAGACACAGAGTGAATTTCCCTCCACACCGTCCCATCACATACTCCTGAAGTCAGCCGCAGAGTTAATCACCATCCACACCGTCCCGTCGCACAATCCCAGCGTCAGACCAGAGAGAATCTCTCTCCATACTTTCCCATCACACAGTACCTGGTTCAGATACAGACTGAATCTTCCCCCACATTCGTGGGGTCAGACACTAAATGTCCCTCCCTCCATACCGTCTCAACACATATTCCGGGTTCAGATACAGAGTGGATCTTCCTCCACACCGTCCCATCACCCAGTACTGTGCACAGACAAGTGTGAAGCTCCCTCCGCACCGTACCAAAACACACACCCTGGGTCAGGCACAAAGTGAAAATCCTTCCGCACGATTCCACACACACCGGGGTGAGACTCAGTGTGAATGACCCCCTTCATCGTCCCATCACACACTCCCGGGTCAGACGCACTCAAAACCGTCCCATCACACTTTTCCAGCGTCAGATACAGATTGAAATTCCCTCCATACCGTCGCATCCCACCCTCCTGGGCTCAGAAAACAGGGAAGTTTACTCCGCACCGTCCCAACACACACTCCCTGGGTCAGACACAGAGTGAATTTCCCTCCACACCGTCCCATCACACAATCCCGGGGTCAGACGCAGAGTGAATATCCCTCCACGCCGTCCCATCACACACTCCCGGTGTCAGACACAGAGTGAATCTCCATTCACACCGTCCGATCACACACTCCCGTGGGCAGACACAGAGTGAATCTCCCTCCACATCGTCCCATCACACATTCCCGGTGTCAGACACAGAGTGAATTTCCCTCCGCACCGTCCCATCACACACTCCCGTGGGCAGACACAGACTGATCTCCAACCGTCAGGAGGTGGCAGGAGTGAGCTGATAGGTAACTGGAGGAGGAGGCATAGTGAACACGGGATAAGGGAAGGGAGGGTGAGGTAATTACCGGAAGTTGGACAATAAAATGTAGCTTCATCCTGTGTCTGACCCTGGACAGTATGAATGGACAATTTACAAACAGCGTCTCTTACTGTCTGATCTCTGGAAAGCGTGATGCTTAATTACTACCCTTTGCGTCTGACCTGACTGTAGGAAGAAATGATGCTGAAGGACAACTAGAATGTGTGAGGTGACTATGTGGAGTAAGTTTCGGTCTGCGTTCTATCCAGGAAGAGTGTGATAGGATGGTGTGGATGGAGTTTCACATCGACCACGGCAGTGTGTGAAAGGACGGTGTGAAGGGAGATTTATTCTGTGTCTGACCCCAGGAGTTTATGAGGGGACGCTGTGGAGGCAGCTTCACTCTCTGTCTGCCCTCAGGTGTGTGTGATTGCACAGTGTGGAGGGAGTTTAACTTTTTCTGATCCCAGCTGATGCAACGGGATTTATGGAGGGAGATTCACGGTTTGTTTCTCCTGAGTTGCAGAGACAAAGTGTCCCCAGGAATGGACCGAAAATGAAGACCGTTGTTACTTCATATCCACGTTTGGAACCTCTTATGATGGAGCGAGGCAAAATTGTTCGGAACATGATTCAAGGCTCCTCGAAATAAATTCAAACAATGAAAAGGTACGTCTTACCGCGAGAAGAAGTGTCAATAATCCCTACACACAATAATCCCTAATTTCCCTACACACATTCCCACCACGCACTGCAGGTGTGAGACACGGAATGAAGCTCCTTCCACACCGTCCCAGCACTCACTCCCTGGGTCAGACACAGAGTGAATCTCCCTCCACACCGTCCCATCTACACTCTCCCGTGGTCAGACACAGAGTGAATCTCCCTCCAATCCGTCCCCCCAAACACTCCCGGGGTCAGACAAAGAGTGAAACTCGCACAATCTCAGACACTGTGTGATTCCCTCTCTGTACCGTCCCTTCACATGGATATGCATTGTTAGAGTCTGGTTCTAAACATTAACACAAGGGATTTAATTTCACAGAAGTTTGTTTCCAACGCTGTCGAACGATATGTAACATACTGGATTGGAAAATGCGCAGGCAGGTGAGGTTTGGACTGTTGCAGCTCTGTGATGTGGAAGTGGGTTAGTGGGATTATTTTGGAGACTGAAACGAGGTCGTGGGGAGAGAGTCAGGCAGTGGGATTAGTTTGAGCTCTGACACAGATCTGTGGGGAGAGAGTGAGGCAGTGAGATCAGTTTGGAGAAAGACAGGGTTGTGGAGAGAGTGAGACAGTGGGATTAGTTTGGAGACTGAAATGAGGTCGCGGGGGTAGAGTCGTGCAGTGGGATTTGTTTGAGTTCTGGCACAGTGTTAGCGGGACAGTGTGGTGCAGCGGGATTAATTTGGGAGCTGATTCGGGATTGTAGTGGAGAGCGGTGTAGTGGGATTCGTACGGCGATGGACCCGAGACTGAGGGGAGAGCGCGGTATCTAAGGATAAATTTAGAGTCTGACAGGGGCTGTGGAGAGAGGTGCACATTAGTGGGATGAGTTTGGCGACTGTCTCCGGTTGTCTGCTGGATCTGTTTTGTCTCGGTTGAAATTGTCTAACCCTCTTTAACAGGAATGTGGCCTCTGATCTTGTGTACGAGTTAAGCTATGAAACGCCCACCTGCAGTAAGTGCGGATCGAGTTACCGTTACAGTTGCAAAAGTAAATTCAGATTCATCTGCGAGAAGACGGCATATTTATACCCGGATATTCCTGAAGAGGTCCAAGGTCTCTGTCAACTGCCTCTCGGGCCGACTTCAATCAAGTGACCTCACCCCACTTCTCCCCATTCAATCTACCTCACCCTCACTCCCCCATCCTTTCATCCCCTCCTACCCTCACTTCCACTGCTTCCTACCCAAGCCTCCACTACTCACGTCCCCATTCGCCACCCTACTCTCCCTCTCCCCATCGAGACCACTCTTCTCCCCTTCCTGCCTCGAACTACCCCACTCCCTCCATTTACTCCTCCTTCCTACTCACTCCTCTTCTCACTCTGCCCTTCATCTCACAAACTCATTCCGCTTCTTCCCATTTATCTCTGTCTCATACTGCAGTCCCTGCCTCTCCTCACTCCGTTCTCTCCACCCACTCTTACATCAATGCTGTGCATACAAGCTCTCGATGCCCCAACCAAGGGGAAAAAAGGCTGTGTATTCACCCTATCTGTGAATCCCCTGGCTTCATACCCACGCTCCAAGGAGCAAAGTCCCAACCTTCTTGTCTTTTCTCCATAACTCAGAGCCTCGAGTCCCGGCAACATCCTCGTAAATCTCCCTCTGCGCTCCTTCCATTTCAGTGGCATCTTTCCTGCAGGAGGGCGACCAAAACTGAACACCGCCCTCCAAGCGCGGCCTCACAGACCTTTCCGGCAACTACAACGTGACTTCAGTGCGATGCAAAGATGTAAAAATATCGTAAATCGGGGAAGTTAATAAATACTGCAAAAAGCAGAATTCCGAAGGAGTGTTTAAGTGTTCAGGGAGGCTTCGCAAACGGATGGCGGAGGGGAAGCAACTGCTTGTAAATTGTTGAGTTTACAGGCGCCGGTACCCCCTCCCCGATGGTACCGATGAGCACAGGGCACTTACCGGGCTGGAGAGTGTCCTCGCTGATGGATGTGGTATTCCCGAGGCATTCCTTCTTGAACATGTCCTCATGAAAGGGAGAATTGTGCCCGTGATGGGTTTGGCAGAGCCTAGAACCCTCTGCAGCCTCTGGCGACCCTCTGCGTTGCAGCCTCCACACCAGGCGGCGATGCGACAAGTCAGAACGCTCTCCACAGTACATCAGGAGAAATTTGCGAGTCTTCAATGACAGACCACATCCCGTCAAACTCCTAACGTTCTAATCCGTTTTGTAACGAGAGAGACATAACCATAAAACCATATAATAATTACAGCACGGAAACAGGCCATCTCTGCCCTTCTGGTCCGTGCCGAACGCTTACTCTTATCTAGTCCCACCGACTTGCACTCAGCCCATTACCCTTTCCTGTCCATATTCTCATTTCTTTAAATGGCGATATCGAACCTGCCTATACCATTTCTACTGGAAGCTCGTTCCACACAGCTACCACTCTCTCAGTATAGAAATTTCCCCTCTTGTTGCCCCTACACTATTGCCCCCTAACTTTCAATTCATGTCCCCTTGTTTGAATTTCCCCTACTCTCAATAGAAAAAAAGTCTATCCGCATCAACTCTATCTATCCTCCTCATAATTTTAAATGCCTCAGTCAAGTCCCCCCTCAACCTGCTATGCTCCAAAGAATAAAGACGTAACTTGTTCAACCTTTCTCTGTGACTTAGGTGCTGAAACTCAGGAAACATTCTATTAAATCTCCTGTGTACCCTCTCTATTTTCTTGGATTATTTCCTATAATTCGGTGAACAGAACTTTACACAGTACTCCAAATTTAACCTCACCAATGCCTTGTACAATTTTAACATTACATCCCAACTCCTGCACTCGGTGCTCTGATTTATAAAGGCCAGCATACCAAAAGTTTTCTTCACCATCCTATCCACATGAGATTCCAACTTCAGGGAACTCTGCACCATTATTCCTAGATCACTTTGTTCAACTGCATTCCTCAATGCCCTTCAATTTAGCATGTATGTCCTATTTTGATTAGTCCCACCAAATTGTAACACCCCATACTTATCAGCATTAAACTCCATCTGCCATATTTCAGCCCTCTCATCTAACTGGCTTCAATCCCTCTGCAATCTTTGAAAATCTTCTTCACTGTCCACTATACCTCCAATCTCTGTATCATAAGCAAATTTGCTGATGCAATTTGCCACATTACCATCCAGATCATATAGATGACAAATAACAATGGACCCAGCACTGATCCCTGTGACACACCACTAGTCACAGACCTCCACTCAGAGTAGCAATCCTCCACTACCACTCTCTGGCTTCTTCCATTAAGCAAATGTCTAATCCTATTTACTACCTCTCCATGTCCATCGAGTGACTGAATGTTT
Organism: Hypanus sabinus; assembly: GCF_030144855.1. Lineage (NCBI taxonomy): Eukaryota > Metazoa > Chordata > Chondrichthyes > Myliobatiformes > Dasyatidae > Hypanus > Hypanus sabinus. Next base: position 59,394 of record NW_026779743.1, read on the forward strand.
CTAACTAACCTCCCATGCGGGACCTCGTCAAAGGCCTTACTGAAGTCCATGTATACAACATCCACTGTCTTCCCTTCATCCACTTTCCTGGTAACTTCCTCGAAAACACTAATAGATTGGTTAAACATGACCTACCACGCACAAAGCCACGCGGACTGTTTCTAATATGCACCTGTCTATTCAAATACTTGTAGATCCTATCTCATAGTATTCCTTCCAATAATTTTCCAACTACCGATGTCAAATTTACCAGCCTATAATTTCCTTGTTTACTTTTTGAGCCTTTTTTAAACAATGGAACTACATGAGCTTTCCTCCAATCCTCCGGCACCTGACCCGTGGATATTGACATTTCAAATGTTTCTGCCAGGGCCCCTGCAATTTCAACACCAGCCTCCCTCAAGGTCTGAAGGAATTCCCTGTCAGGTTCTGGGGATTTATCTGCTCTGATTTGCCTCAAGACAGAAAGCACCTACTCCTCTTTAATCTGGATAAGTTCCCTTATACAGTCAGAGAGTGAAGCTCCCTCTTCCCCGTCAAATCACACACTCGCGTTTCCGACATCGGCTTCAGATCCTCCCTTCACAATCACATCATCAATCTCTATCCGAGGGGACTGTTGGCTGGCCTGTAATGTAGCCCCATGAGCATGCTCATGCATTTCTCATTCCACATTCTGTTCTGACGCCCCTCAGCCTTCGCCGCTCCGGAGCAAAGAAGCAAAAAAATTCTGATCTCTGCTTACAGATTATGCTATCGGTTCGTGGCAGCATCCTAGTGAATCCCTTCAGTATCCTCTCCAAAGACACCCACACTCTTCCTGTAACGGGGCGACCAGAAATGAATTAGGGAACTCGGAAACGTCAAGCCCAGTCCCAACTCCCATCTACTATGTTGGTCTGTTTCTCGGCACCCCAATCCTGTTCACTGAAGTCGCTCTCTCCTTCAACGCCTCCATCTATTTACGGTCTGGTCCATTCCACTCTACACTGAGGCTGAACAGCGCTTCCGCTCCAACTTGCGATGAACAGCCGAAAACAGCCTTACCGGATCCTCACCTGGCAGATCACTCCTGACCCCAATAAAGCTGGTCTTCCTGAAATTCGGAAACTAAACTCAACGGCACACTTATCTTTTTTCCATAATGACCTTTTGCCTAATGGCATCATCATCACTAGATACAAAGTGGTCTCCTACACAAACTTCTGTCCCTTGCCTTGCCCCATTCCGCAGTAGGAGATCAAGTATCGCACTCCCTCGATGGGACTTTATACGTACTGATTCGGACAACTTTCTTCCAAACGCTTGACAAACTATCCCACTGGTCCTTTTACAGTATGGGACTCACAGTCAATACCTGTTAAAATCACCAAAGATCACAGCGATATGCTTCTTGCAACAGTCTGCGGCCTCTTACAGGTTTGTTCCTCTAAACTCCCAGGACTGTTGCCCCATGAACGAGTCCATTCCTTTTTATTCCTCAGCTCCACCCTTAAGTCCTCACGTGCACGAGTCCTCCTTTCTTTCCTAACTGACCATTGCCGTGATATATTCAACGACTAGTTCAATATAACCGTAGCCCTTGATTTATCCCCGTACTAGTACGACTAAAACAGCAGATACCGGGAATGATGAAATAACGGTCCTGCCATTCCTGCAACCAACTCTCACTAATTGCTATAATATCATGCTTCCAGGCGTTGGGACCTGCCCTGAGCTCATCTTCCTTTCGTACAATACTTTCTGCAAGGAAATGGACGCATCTCAGAACATGAGTCCCAGCAGGCTCAACATTTTCCTTCCTGACTTTGTCTGAGGTCTGAACAACATATTTCACAACAACCACTTCAGTATCTGTTATCAGAATCTTGTTTCAGAAACCGACTGAAGTTTAAACCCACCACTCCCCCTTTCTACTTCGGTTCAATTGTAAGCTGAGAGAGTTGCTCGCTGCCGGAGAAAATGAAGGAGCGGCGCAACGCGGAGCGGTGTATTGCAGCCTCCGGGCAACAGTCTGTGCTGCCGCCCAGTGCTCGCTCTGCAGAAGACAAGCTCTGTTATGGTCGACTGCAGATTTGCATACATGTGTGTATATATGTGAATGTATGTGCAGTCTAAATTGTGTGATCGTATAAATGCTGATATTCACCCAGTGTTTTCTATTTTACCTGATGCATTTTTACTTATGTCTGGTTGAATGACAATTAAACTCGGATTGGATTGAAACGCTCTCTTATGCACAGTTCTCACCTTCCATAGAAGCCCCAGTGATCCAACTATCTGAAGCCCTCATTCCCACCCCAACTCCTGAGCCACGTGTTGATCTCTATTACCCTCCTATTTCTGGCGACACCAGCCCGTGCAGGACTCGGCCGCTCAGCCTCCCATTTGACATCGCTGAGGACCCACTCCGAGAGGTCGCGGGAGGCAGGGATCTCTATCCTGCATAGAAAGCCAGTTTTATGTTCCCCAAACCAGGAATCTCCGATAACCACAGCTTGTTTCATCTCGCCGTCCCTTCTTAACCACAGAGACAAACTCGGTGCCAGAGACCGGAACTGTGACACTTTCCTCTTCTCGGTCATTTCCACGCATCTCTCCCACCCAGACTGATAGAAAGTGTTAAACCTGTTATTAAGCCAGTTGGACACAGGGGTACTCTACAGTGGGTCTAGCTGGTTAACCCCTTTCAACCTCCTGACTGTCACCCAGTTTCCTGTGAACTGCATATGGGGTCGAACTTCCTCACACTATGTCTCCCGACCATCCCCCCATCTTCCCGAATGACCCTGAGTTCATCCAGTAGCAGTTCCAACTCCATAAATCCGAGTGTTGGAATCTGCATCCGGATGCATTTATCAGAGGCGATGTTGTCAGAGACACTGGAGGTCTCCCTGTCGTCACAGATCCTGCAAGAGGAGCATTCAACTCTCCTGCCAGGCATTCCTACTGTTCTAACTGTGCAATTATAAACGAAAAATAAACTGAAAACAAACCTACCAACAGTGTGCCGTTACTGTGATATGCAAAGGTTTGGGCACCCCGGTCAAAGTTTTTGTTACTTTGAATAGATAAGCGAGTAAAAAAGGACCAGAATTCCAAAAGGCATAATGTTAAAGATGACCCATTTCTTTAATATTTTAAGCAAGATTGCCTTTTTTTATTTTCCATCTTTTACAGTTTCAAAATAACAAAAAAGTAAAAGCGCCCGAAGCAAATTGTAGGGTACTGTGCATGGTCAGTACTTAGTAACGCCCACTTTGTCAAGTGGTACATCTTTTAAACGCTTTCTGTAGCCAGCTCAGGGTCTTTCAATTCTTATTTCTGGGAATTTTCACCCATTCCTCCTTGCAAAGGACTTCTAGTTCTGCGAGATTCTTTGCCCGTCTTGCATGCTCTGCTCTTTTGAGGTCTATCCACAGATTGTCGATAATGTTTCGGTCGGGGGACAGTGAGGGCCCTGGCAAAACGTTCAGCTGGCGCCTCTTGAAGTAGTCCGTTGTGGAGTTTGAGTTTAGGATGTGTTTCAGATGATTATCATGTTGTTGAAGCCGTCCTGTTTTCATCTTCAGCATTTTTACAGACGGTGTGATGTTTCTTTCCAGAATTCGCTGGTATTTAATTGAATGCATTCTCCTGTCTACCAGTGAAATTTGTCCCTTTGCCACTCCCTGCAAAACAAGCCCAAAGCATGTTCGATCCACCCCATGTTTAACAGTTGGAGAGGCGTTCTGTTCATGAAATGTTGCACCCATCTTTTCTCCAAACATACCTTTGACGGCCACAGGATAGAGAGATGTGAATACACAACAGAGATTGGGAGGAATTTATTTTGCCAGAGATGCGTGAAGCTCTTCACTTCGTTGTTACAGGCGGCTGTGGATGTCATGTTACTGGACAGAGAGTCACAGATTCCTGACCAGACAGAGCATGAAGAGAACGGAGCAATGACTGGGCATTGAGAATAAGGGTTGATCAGCCATAAGCAAATGGTGAGCCAACCCGATGGAGCAAATGACCTAATTCTACCACTCTGTTGTATGATGGAATTTGAAGTTCCTGGGATAGTGGGTAACAGCGCCTCAGAGGGTCTACACTGGGCACGACAAATTCATGTGACTCGAAGAACGGGTCATGTTCCTGTCAGAATAGCCTCAGGCACCCAGGTTTCAGCACTCCCATTCCTCCGAGTGTAGTTCGCTGTCACTTTCCCTTTAAGACTCAGAATGCCAATTATTGTCCGCCAGTGTTCCTTCATGGAATGTCTGTCGGTGAAGGCCACGCGCCGAGCACTCAGTGCTCAACCGTACGGGATCCATTTCTTGTACTGCTGCTTGTGACTTTATCTTTGGATTTCATCACTGTGCTCTTGTTTAACTCCGGTCTGAGCCGGAGAGTATTCTAGACGCTACTCGGCCCTTGCCTTCTCCAACATCCATACCTCTCTCGGTACCGAAGAGATTGCAAGGTTAGGAGTTTGAGGGGATGTAGTCTCTCATTGAAGACTCGCGAATTTCTCCGGATGTACTGTGGAGAGCGTTCTGACTTGACGCATCGCCGCCTGGTGTGGAGGCTGCGACGCAGAGGGTCGCCAGAGGCTGCAGAGGGTTCTAGACTCAACCAACCCCATCACGGGCACAAACCTCCTCTCCATCGAGGACATGTTCAAGAAGGAATGCCTCGGGAAGACCACATCTATCAGCGTGGACCCTCTCCAGCCGGGTAAGTGCGCTGTGCTCATCGGTACCATCGGGGAGGGGGTACAGGCGCCGGTAAACTCAACAATTTACGAGCAGTTGCTGCCTCTTCGCTACCAGTGTAAGAATACACCGTACACATTTAAACTCTCCCTCGGTATTCACCTTTGAACAAGTATTTATTATTTTTCGCTATTTACGTTAATTTTGCATCTTCGACCGTGCTGAGGTCACGTTGAAGTTGTACAAGGTGTCGGTGAGCCCGCACTTGGAGTCCGGTGTTCAGTTCTGGTCGCCCTGCTGAAGGAAAGATGCCACTGATCTGGAAAGAGTGTAGAGGGAGATTTACGAGGATGTTGCCGGGACTCGAGGGTCTGAGTTATGGGGAGACGGCAAGAAGAAGGGGACTTTGTACCTTGGAGCGTGGGTATGAAGCCAAGAAAGGCACAGATAGGGTGCATGTGCACAATAGTTTTCCCCTGGTTTGGGGAATTGAGAGCCAGAGTGCACAGAATTGAGGTCAGAGTGAGTGGAGAGATAGGAGAGAGGAAAGGCAGAGAATGGGATCCGACGGGAAGAGGAGGGGTGGAAAGGGAATGAGTTGGTGAGTAGTGGAGAAAGAGAAGAGGGGGAATAAATGGGGGATCGGGGGAGTTCGGGTCTGGGAAGGGAGAGGGGTACACTGGATGGGGAGAGGAAGACCAGTGAAGGAGTATGCGGATGCGAGCAGAGGAGGATAATGGCTTAGGAATGAGGGGCGGGGAGGGTGGGTGTAAGAAAAGATGGGGGGGTGAGAGTGGTGTAGATTGAATGGGAAAAGTGGCGTGAAGTCACTTGATTGAAGTCGACGCGACAGGCTGTTGACAGAGACCTCGGATCTCTTCAGGAATATCCGGGTATAAATGTGCCGACATCTCGCAGATGAATCTGTATTTACTTTTACAATTGTAGCTCCACTACCCGTCGCACTTACTGCAGCGGGACCGTCTCTCGGACATCGAGTGGGAGGAGAGCGGAGGGACGGCGTAGATGGGGAGCGTTTAGCGGGTGGAGTGTATCATGGAGACGGGGCGGGGCGTATGGGTACGTACGGGATGATGGAGATGGCGAAGTGTGCAGGAGAGGAGGTGGGTCACGGAGACGGGATTACTTTTAGGCGAGGGGTGGGTGACGGAGACGGGTGCGGTGCACTGCAGTCTGTGTGACGGTGACTGCGAATAGTGTAGGAGTAGGGTGATGGAGTCGGGGAGGGGTATTGGGGAGGGAGTGTGTTATGATGACGGGGAGGACTGTATTCGGGTTACAGTGCAGGGCCTGACTCTGTGTTGGTATCGTTGAGTGGTGAGATCCTGCCTCGGTGCAGAGCCTGTCTGTGTCATTGTCCGTCCTGCAATCCAGACTCACTAATATCTGCCGAGTCAGGCTTAGAGGCGTTGACCCTTGACCTGAGCGCATCGGCCCTTCGAACAATACTTCCTGCATTGAAGCGCACGCAGCTCAGAACATGAGTCCCAGCAGGCTCAACCTTTTGCTTCTTGACTTTTTCAGAAGCCTTAGCAACATCTGTCCCAACAACCACTCATCTATCTGTAATGACGTTCTTGTTTACATGTCCCTGCAACTCTAGTTTATATCACCAGTCTCCCATTTTAATGGAAAAATTCAGCCCTAGAATATTAGTTCCAATCCAGTTCAGGTGTACTTATGGGAGAGGAAATGAAGGGCCGGAGCAAGGTGGAGGAGGTGCGGCGCGGCCTCCGGGCAGGAGTCTGTGCTGCCCACAGCTGTCCGCTCAGCAGAATACAAAGTCATTTGTGAACATTGTAGATTACCGTGGCCTTCAAAGTGCCCAGGGGACCTCAAGCTGCAGAGATGTGTGTGCGTGTGTGTGTGTGTGTGTGTGTGTGTGTGTGTGTGTGTGTGTGTGTGTGTGTGTGTGTGTGTGTGTGTGTGTGTGTAATGCGAGAATGTATTCACTGATATCCTAAATATGCTTGCTATCTTCATATTTTATACATATTATGTGCGCTTCAACGTTAACATTTTAGCCACGTTTTAAACTGAATGTTCAGAACCGGCTCGTTTCCTACCTAAATACTGGCGACGATAAAGACCGAACACGATCGAGGAATAACCATATAACAATTACAGCACCGAAACAGACCATCTCGGCCCTTCTAGTCCATGCCGACGCTTACACTCACCTAGTCCCAGTGGCCCGTACTCAGCCCATAACCCTCCATTCCTTTCCTGTCCATATACCTATCCTATTTTACTTTAAATGACAATACCGAAACAGTCTCTACCACTTCTACAGGAAGCTGATTCCACACAGCTACCACTCTCTGAGTCAGGAAATTCCCCCTCGTGTTACAATTAAAATTTTGCCCCCTTACTCTCAAATCATGTCCTCTAGTTTGTATCTCAAATACTCTCAAAGGAAATAGCCTATCCACGTCAACTCGATCTATCCCCCTCATTATATTAAATAGCTCTATCAAGTCCGCCCTCAACCTTCTACGCTCCAAAGAATAACGATCTGACTTGATCAGCCTTTCCCTGTAATTTACGTGCTGAAACCCGGGTAGCATTCCAGTAAATCTGCACTGTACACTCTGTATTTTGTTGCTATCTTTCCTATAATTCGGCCAGACCAATGCATTATACAATTTTAACATTACATCCCAACTCCTATACTCAATGCTCTGAATTATAAAGGCCAGCATACAAAAAGCTTTCTTCGCCACCCTATCCGCATGAGATTCCACCTTCAGGGAACTATGCACCAATATTCCTAGATCACTCTATTCTACTGCAATCTTCAATGCCCTACCATTTATGATGCATGTCCTATTTGGATTATTGCTACCAAAATGTAGCACCGCACATTTATCAGCATTAAACCCCATCTGCCATCGTTCAGCCCACTCTTCTAACTGTCCTAAATCTCTCTGCAAACTTTGAAAACCTACCTCATGATCAACAACGCCACCTACCTCAAGTAGGTGCCTTAGGTAGGAACCTACATCTGCATACTTGCTAATCTGATTTACCAACCCATGATCCAGATCATTAATGTATATGACAAACAGCATTGGACCCATTAGAGATCCCTGAGGCACACCATTAGACACCGGCCTCCAACCTGACATACAGTTCTCCACCACTACTCTCTGGCATCTCCCATCTAGCCACTGTTGAATCCATTTTACTACAAACGTACTTTAATGTTAATACCTAACGATTAAAACTTCCTGACTAACCTTCTGTGCGGAACCTTGGCAAAGGCCTTACTGAGTCCATATAGACGAAATCCACTGCTTTACCCTCGTCAACTGTACACGTATCTTCTTCAAAAAAATTCAATAAGATTTGTCAAACATGACCTTCCACGCACAAATCCATGCTGACTATTCCTAATCAGACCTTGTTTATCCAGATCATTATATATCCCATCTCTCAGAATACTTTCCATTAATTTACCCACCACTGACGTGAAACTTACAGGCCTATCATTGCTAGGTTTACTCTTAGAACCCTTTTTAAACATTGGAACCACATGAACAATACGCCAATCCTCCGGCGCCATCTCCGTTTCTAATGACATTTGAAATATTTCTGTCAGAGCCCCTGCTATTTATACACCAGGTTCCCTCAAAGTTATAGGGAATATTCTGTCAGGAGCCGGAGATTTATCCACTTTTATATTCCTTAAAAATATCAGTACTTCCTCCTCTTTAATTGTCATAGTATCCAAAACTTCCTTACTTGATTCCCTTACCGTACACAATTCAATATCCTTCTCCTTAGTTAATACCGAAGAAAAAAAAGTTCAAAATCTCCCCCATCTCTTTCGGTTGCACATATAGCTGACCAATCTGATTCTCTAAGGGACCAATTTTATCGTTCACTATCCTTTTGCTGTTAATATACCTGTAGAATCCCTTTGGATTTATTTTCCCCTTACTTGCCAATGCAATCTGTTATCTTCTTTTTGCTTTTATATAGTTAGCCTTCTTCAATCAAAAACCTCTACCCTGGGTCCAGTCCTATCCGTCTCCATAATTATTATGTAACTAATGCTATTGTGATCCCCGGACCCGGAGTTCTCCCCAACACATACCTCCATCACCTGACCTATCTCATTCCCGAACAGAGATCCAACACTGCCCCTTCTGTAGTTGGTACCTCTAAGTATTGCACACATTTCACAAACTGCTATTCATCCAGCCCTTTTACAGAATGAGCTTCCCAGTCTATGTGTGGAAAATTTCCCACAATCACAAACTTGTGCTTTCTGCAAATTTCTGCTATTCCTTACAAATTTGCTCCTCCAATTCTTGCTCCCCATTTGGTGGTCTATAATACACGCCTATAAGTGTTACTACTCGTTTCCCATACCTCAATTCCAACAAAATAGTCTCCCTACATGTGCCTTCTAATCTATTCTGCCAAAGCACCGCTGTAATATTTTCTCGGACAAGCAATGCAACATCTCCTACTCTTCACCCTCCGATTCTATCATACCTGAAGCAACGAAATCCAGGAATATTTAGTTGCCAATCACTCCCCTCCTGCAACCATGTTTCACTAATAGCTACAACATCATATTTCCAGGTATCAATCCATGCTCTAATCTCGTTCTCGTCCACAATACCTCTTTTCTGCTCCCCTAACAAAGGCAACCCTATCGATACAGCTCGCAAGATTTCACAACTTATTCCCTTCTGAGCCACAGAGCCAGAGACCTGACCGCTGAGACTTTCCCCTGATTGGTAATTTGCACCTCTCCCTTCCCATCCAGAAGTACCGAAATTGGTCTACCTGTTATTCTGCGGATTAGCCACTAGGGGGTTCTGCGTCGGCTCTGGCTGTTTAACCTCTTTCCCCTTCCTGTCTGTCACCCAGTTTCCTGTCCCCGTTACCGTAGTTGTAAATACCTCTCTATATGTCTTCCCTATCACCCCCTCAGCTTCCCGAATGATCCTGAGTTCATCCAGTTCCAGTTCCAACGCTTTATGCAGAGTGTCACAGCGAGATGCGTGTGGGTGTCACGGTATGGGGCGCTTATTGTCCGGTCGGGGTTGTGTCCATGTCATTCTGTGGGGTGTGTAGGTGTCACAGTGACAGATGTGTGGCTCGCTCACTGCCTATGTTGTCTGTGAAGAGGCTGTTCTCTGTGTTTCGCAACCTGTCGTCAAAGTCCTTGATCTACCCCACCTCCTTATCTTTCCACACGATGTTTAAATTTCTCTTTTACCCGTCCTGCAGAGCAGTAAACGTAAATCACGGAAGAGAACAGACCATTCGGCCCGCAATTTTGTGATATACCACTTGAGTTGAATCACTTCTGACTGCACAACAATCAACTCCCTGCATATTAACGTCCTTGTTAAAGCGGCACATGAACTCCTCTCTCCGTGCTTGTCAATGAATCTCACGTGACTAGTAAATCCACCGCTCAATTTTGAATACTTCCCGCTTCATCCCGACTAATACAACCAAAACCGGGAATGTTGAGCTGACCCTCCTGCCCGCCCTGCAACGGCGTCTCACTAACGTCTACAATATCATAATGCCAGCGGATGAACCCTTCCCTGAGTCTTTCGGACAATTCTTCTCGCATTGGAACGGAGGCAGCTCAGAACATGAGTCCCAGCAGGCTCATCCTTTTGCTTCCTCACTTTGTCTGTGGTCTCAACAACATCTGCTCCAACAACCACTCCAGCATCTGTTTTGACATTCTGTTTTTCATAGCCCTGCATCGCTGGTTCTATCCCCACTCTTCCTCATCTTTAATGACAGAATTTCCGGCTGGAATATCAGTTCCAGTCCAGTCCAGGTGGAAACGGTGAGATTTGCTCTTGGCAGAGTAAAGGAAGTGGCTGTGTAGCATGGCCTACAGGCAGCTGTATGTGCGCCCCCTAGTGTTCGCTCGGCAGAAGACAATATTTGTCGGTGTCGATTCCAGATTCCGGTTGCGTTCTGTGGACCCCGGGACTCAAGCTGCGTTGTGGCCTATTTTAAGCCTTATGCATATAAGGTCTATTGTACGTTCCTTAGAAGAGAACCAATGATCCAGCTATCAGTAGCCCTCACTCATCCCAGGACACCTTAGCCACGTGTTAAGCAGTGTTATCTTCCTATTTCTGGCCACAACTACGCGTATTGAACTTCGACTGCTCACCCTGACACTTAAGATTGCTGAGGACCCGCTCAGAGTGATAGGGTCCCTGACACTTGGGAGGCGAAATACCATCTACGAATCCCTCTGTCGCACACAGAACCCCTTTTCTAATTCCCTAACAAATAATCCCCTATCCCACAGCTCGCCTCATCTCGCCCTCCCCCTTCCCTTCAGAACTACAGAGACAAAATCAGTGCCAGAGTCCTGACCTGAGATACTTCCCTCTACTTGGTCATTTGACCTGTCCCCCACCCAAAAGTATACAAAGCGGTAGACCTGCTATTGAACGGGTGGGCTACAGGGAGCACTCTAACCTGGGCCTGTCTGTTAAACATCTTTCATCCTTTTGACTGGCACCCAGTTTCCTGTGAACTGCACATTGAGTCTAACCTCCTCTCAGTATAACCACCTCATCACACCTCCGCTTCCAAGCTAGAATGCCAATAATTTTAAGGCTAAATAAGGAACTGTGAGGCCACATTTGGAGAATTGTGAGCACGTTGATATCCCTTATCGAAAAAAGCATGTGGTTATATTTGAAAGGGTTCAGAGGAGGTTCCCGAAATAAATTGCCTGTCGTATGAAGAACGTTTGATGGTTGTGGGCCTCGACTCGCGGGAATTCAGAATAATGAAGGGTGCATATTGAAAGGTTTCAGATTGTGAAAGATCATGATAGAGTTGGTGTGAAGAGAATGGATCTAGGATCAGAAGAAACAGCATGAGAATATAGAGATATCTTTTAAAAAGGGGATAATGAGGAACTTCCTTCGCCAGAGCGTGCTGAATCTGCGGAACTCCACGCCGCAGGCAGGCGTGGACTACCAGCCATTCTGTATATTTAAGAGATAGATTGAAAAATTCTTCAATATTGAAGGAATGAAGGCGCGAGTTTGGAACCATGGATCAGCTATGAAACGACCAGCAGACGCGATGTATTAATTCTCCTCCTGCGTCGTATGGGTTTAATTGAAGTTCCTAGGTTACTGTGTGTCAGCAACTCAGAGGGTCTATTGTGTCCCAACACGTTCGCGCAAACACAATGAAGGTGTCATGTTTCCGCACGTCCATTTCCCAGAGTATAGTTAACTGTCACTTTTATTCTAAAGATTCAGAGATATAATTGTGCAATGCCACAATTCCTTATGGACAGTCTATAGTTAAAGCACTGTAGCAGAGCACTCAGTGCTCAATCGTAAGAGTCCCGTCTCCAGTCCGACTGCTTGAGATTTTGGCTTTGGTTGGCTTGGTGCCGTATTGTTTACTTCGTTTTTGAGTCTTAATTCCAGACCTGACTCTGCATTTGAGTTTCATTGCAGAAGGGATCACAGCTTTAGGAGTTTGAGGGGATGTGCTCTCTCAGTGAAGATGAGGAAAATTCTATGGATGTTCGGTGGGGAACTTTCTGACTAGCCGCATCGCCGCCGGGTGCGGATGCTGCAACGCACAGAATAGTAACGGGCTACAGAGGGTTCCAGCCTCAGCCGCCACTCTGACGGTCATCGAGGACATTGTCAAGAGGCGATGCCTCGGGAAGGCGGCATCCATCACTGAGTACTCTCCCCACTCGGGAGAAGCTCTCTGCCCGTTACCACAATCAGGGAGGAGTCGCACGAGCCTGAACACCCACACACAACGATTCATGAACATCTTCTCACCCTGCGCCATCATATCTCTGAACGCACAAGCACACACTCGAGATTTCTGCGATGTTTATTAACGTTTGTAATTTACGTTAGCTCTACATATTTTTGCTGTACTGATGAAGCTTAAGAACAAATTGTATGCCGTATACATTTCAGGGCAAAAATAAAATAGCGATTCTGGTGAAAAAATTTCGATAAGACAGGACACTGGGCACGCTGGCCTTCACCGGTCAGGACACTGAACACAGGAGTCGGGAGATCACGCTGCAGTTGTACAAAGCCTCCGTGAGGCTTTATGCTTTAGGAAAAAGGCCACTGAACTGACAAAAAATAGTACATGGAGTTCTCCGGGGATATTGCAGGAAATTGAGTGTTATGCAGAGAGGGAGGGAGTTTGGGACTTTATTCCCTGGATTAGTTTTGTAACCTTACAGAGTCGGGAGAACACGGTGAAGTTCCATAAACTCAAGAGAGGCAAAGACAGAGGAAATAGGCACAGACGTTCACCGAATGTTGGGTTGTCGATCACCAGACCGCACAGGATTGACCTGAGAGTGAGTGGAAAGAAGAAAGAGTACATTATGAACACGGAGAGTACAGAGAGATGGAGAGGGAAGGCAGAGAGAGGGGTAGAAAGAGGGTATAGAGGGAGCAAAATGTGGGAAGAATTGGCATAGGGAGAGGACAAAGAGCCGGCGGAAAAACGGCGAGGCAGTAGGGGGTGGAGAAGAACGGCACGGGTTGGAAATTGCCAAAAAGCTGGAGATCAAAGCGGGCAGAGGTTTGTCGGTGTATCGTGGGGAGAATGGGGATGCGAGCACTGATGGAGAATGGGGAGGGCAAGAAGGGGATGGACGGGGAGAGAGGTGAAATAGAGGGGGTAGAGAAAGCAGAAAGAGCGGGACGGGGGAATGGAGGGAAAGAAGGAGGGACGGGGAGAGAGGTGAAAGGGAGGTAGAGGGAGCAGAAAGAGCGGGACGGGGGAATGGAGTGAAAGAAGCGGATGGACGGGGAGAGAGGTGAAAGCAGGAGGCAGAGGGAGCAGAAAAAAGCGGGGGGAGGAAGTACGAGGTAATATTAAGATAGGTAGAAGGAGCAGAAATAGTGGGACGGGAGAATTTTGGGAAAGAAGGGGATGGACGGGGAGAGAGGTGAAAGAGGGGGTAGAGGGATCAGAAGGAGCGGGACGGAGAAATGGAGGGAAAGGAGGGGATGGACGGGGAGAGTTGAAATAGGGGGTTAGAGGGATCAGAAGAAAGCGGGAGGAGGAAGTACGAGGTGATGATAAGATAGGTAGAGGGAGCAGACAGAGCGGGACGGGGAAATGGAGGGAAAGAGGGAGATGGATGGGGAGAGAGGAGAAAGGGGTAGAGAGAGCAGGAAGAGCGGGACGGGGGAATGTAGGGAAAGAAGGGGATGGACGGGGAGAGAGGTGAAAGAGGGGGGTAGAGAATGCAGAAGGAGCGGGACGGGGGAATGGAGGGGATGGAAGGCGAGAGAGGTGAAAGGGAGGTAGAGGGAGCAAGAGCAGGACAGGGGAATGGAGTGAAAGAAGGGGATGGACGGGGAGAGAGGTGAATGAGGGGGGTAGAGGGATCAGAAGAAAGCGGGAGGAGGAATTACGAGGTAATGATATAAGTAGATGGAGCAGACAGAGCGGGACGGGGAAATGGAGGGAAAGAAGCGGATGGACGGGGAGAGAGGTGAAGGAAGGAGGAAGAGGGAGCAGAAAGAGAGGAACGGGGGAATGGAGGGAAAGAAGGGGATAGACAGCAAGAGAGGCTTGCCGGTGTCTGCTGGAGACAATATGATTGTGATAAGCAGAGGAATTGGTGTAGCAGGGAAGGGCAGAGAGGGTGGGCAGGGAATCTGGAAGGATCGGGGAGTGAGAGTGAAGGGGAGACTGGGGATAGTCATTTGATTCACGTCGCCTCCACTGGTTGTTGACAGAGACTCTGGATCTTTTCAGGAATATGCGAGAACAAAGTTGCCGACTTCTCGCAGATGAAACGCTGACCAAGATCGCAAGGGTAAATCATTCTGTCTGATGTCAGATCACACTGAATACAAGGGGGCGTTCCAGAGGACCCCTTGGACAGGAGACCGAAGCTCACATTCCTATTCAAGAGAGTAAACAATTTCAACAGAGGCAAAACAGCTCCAGCAGAGAACTCGAGCCGTGACCGTCCCCAAGCTAATCCCATGATTTTTTTTCTCTCCTAACAGACTGTGTCAGTACGCCAACTCATCCCACGCAACCGCTCTTCACCACGGCCCGGTGCCGGTACCTAGACAGATACCACGGTCCCAATGTCTACCCACAATCTGTCCCCAACTAAGGCACTGACCCAATGTCTCCCCACAGCCCCGTATCCCCCAAACTAATCCCACCGAACCGCTTCCTGAACACTGTCCTCTGTCAGTCCCCATACGAATCGAACATGCCCACCCTCTCCCCTCTGACCTGTTTCAGTCAGCGAACAACCCCCACTCTACCACCGTCTAATCCACCTGCCCAGCTCTGTTGCCTCAGATCTACGTCATTTAGCAAACGAATCACACTGTTTCTCCCTCTCCTCACAGCCCGGCGACAAACTCCGAACAAATCACATTAACCCATTGTATGCCCATCGCCCTGTACTGGTCTCCAAACTAAACCAGTTGTCCTACTCTCGCCCTTAAGATCTATGTCATTCACCATACTAATCCGTCTGTTGCTCCCTCGCCACACAGCCCGGCGACAAACTCCGAACAAATCACATTAACCCATTGTGTGCCCATCGCCCTGTACTGGTCTCCAAACTAATCCAGTTGTCCTTCTCTCGCCCTTCAGATCTATGTCATTCATCAAACTAATCCGGCTGTTGCTCCCTCGCCACACAGCCCGGCGACTACCTCCGAACTAATCACATTAACCCATTGTCTGCCCATCGCCCTGTACTGGTCTCCAAACTAAACCAGTTCTCCTACTCTCGCCCCTCAGATCTATGTCAGTCACTAAACTAATCCGGCTGTTGCTCCCTCGCCACACAGCCCGGCGACTATCTCCGACATGATCCCACTGAACAGAGCTCTCCCACCGACATGGGTCATACCAAAATAATCCCTGTGCACTGACCTGTCCCCGCTGCCCCATGCCAGTTTCCGATATATTCCCACTACCCTGTCCTTCCCCGATAGACTCGTGCCGGCCCCAGAAAGTTCGGACTCTATCACCCTACACTCTACCCACGTACAGTCTACAGAAAAATCCCAATGCCCCTCCCTTTTTCCACAAAACTACTTCAGTCCGTAAACGAATCCCAGATAATCCCATCAGCACTACCTGAATACTCAACTCTCACCCCACACATCAGTCCAAATCTTACCCGTCTTCGCATTTTCCAATCCAGTACTTAAGGTTCTTGTACAAAAGATTGTTGTATACAAAGCTCTAAGGAATTAAATTCATTTGATTAATGCCAAGAATCGAAATCTATGTAAGGAAATTCTCTCAGATGACTACAAAAGGAATCCGTGATGGGACGGTGTGGAGGGCGATTCAATCTGTGTCTGACCCCTGGAGTGTGTGATGGGACGGTTTGGAGGGAGATTCACTCTGTGTCTGACCCCGGGAGTGTGTGATGGGACGGTGTGGAGGGAGATTCACTCTGTGTCTGAACCCGGGAGAGTGTGATGGGACAGTGTGGAGGAAGGTTCACTTTGTG
>NW_026779744.1:0-12500 GCF_030144855.1 Hypanus sabinus
GACCCGCATCCAGACTTCCGGAGCGGACTCAGTTAACGAATTGCCACCGGGCAACTGGTTAACCGGCAGTTCTCGGACGGCTCGTTAGCCGTGCCGACCGACCCCCCCGGCCGTGCGGTGGAGCAAGACAACAGTCCCCGGGCGGGCAATCGAGTTCCCGACCGGGCCCTGGCAGATCGTTAACCGGCCCGACCGGGACAAGTCGTTAACCAACTTCGGCGTGACAAATGGTTAACCGGCCCGGTCGGGACAAGTCGTTAACCAACTTCGGCGTGACAAATGGTTAACCGGCCCGGCCGGGACAAGTCGTTAACCGACGTCGGCGTGACAAATGGTTAACCGGCCGGGCCGGGACAAGTCGTTAACCAGACCCGAGCCGGCACTTCGGTAACCGACCGGGTCCGGTGCTGTCATGCAGAACAGGACAGAGACTTAGGCAGCGGCCCGGCGCGGACAGTTCTTCCGTTCGCCGGCTCGGTGACAATTGGTTAACCGACCGGGCTCAGGCAAATCGTTAACCGACGTCGGCGAGACAAATGGTTAACCGGCTCGGCCGGGACAAGTCGTTAACCAACTTCGGCGTGACAAATGGTTAACCGGCCCGGCCGGGACAAGTCGTTAACCAGACCCCAGCAGGCACTGCGGTAACCGACCGGGTCCGGTGCTGACATGCAGAACAGGACAGAGACTTGGGCAGCGGCCCGGCGCGGACAGTTCTTCCGTTCGCCGGCTCGGTGACAATTGGTTAACCGACCGGGCTCAGGCAAATCGTTAACCGACGTCGGCGAGACAAATGGTTAACCGGCTCGGCCGGGACAAGTCGTTAACCAACTTCGGCGTGACAAATGGTTAACCGGCCCGGCCGGGACAAGTCGTTAACCAGACCCCAGCCGGCACTGCGGTAACCGACCGGGTCCGGTGCTGACACGCAGAACAGGACAGAGACTTAGGCAGCGGCCCGGCGCGGACAGTTCTTCCGTTCGCCGGCTCGTGACAATTGGTTAACCGACCGGGCTCAGGCAAATCGTTAACCGACGTCGGCGAGACAAATGGTTAACCGGCCCGGCCGGGACAAGTCGTTAACCAGTCCCGAGCCGGCTCTGCGGTAACCGACCGGGTCCGGTGCTGACGGGCAGAACAGGACAAAGACTTAGGCAGCAGCCCGGCGCGAACAGTTCTTCCGTTCCCCGGCTCGTGACGATTGGTTAACCGACCTCCGGTCCACCCTCCGAAAGTGCCGCCCCTCGGTCCGAACGTCGCTCCCAACACGTCCCCCGGCTGCTCCCCGCCGCGGGACCTTGTAGGTTTTGAATTCGGCGGAAGCCGTAGTTTTGGCCGAGCGCCATAACACGAGCCCTAGCCCCAGCCCAAGCCCTAACCCATATCCTAGCCCTAGCCCTAACCCTAACCCTAACCCCAGCCGTAACCCTAACCCAGGCCCTAACCCTAACGCTAACCCTAACCCCCGCCCTAACCCTAAACCTAACCCCAGCCCTAACCCTGAACCTAACCCTAACCCTAGACCTAACCCCAGCCCTAACCCTAGCCCTGGCCCTAACCCTAACCCTAAACCTGGCCCGAACCCAATCCCCGGGCGGGCAATCGGTTTGCCCGACCGGGCCCTGGCAAATCGTTAACCAACGTCGGCGAGACAAATCGTTAACCAACGCCGGCGAGACAAATCGTTAACCAGCCCGGCCGGGACAAGTCGTTAACCAACCCTAATGCGGCGGGACTTGGAATAATTCCGACGTCTGCCGAGGACTGCGATGGGCGGTGCGACCTCCTGTAGTCCCGACGGAGGAGCCGCCCCTCGGCCGGCACGGCCCTCCGAAGACGTCCCCTCGCGGCCACCCGCCGAGGTATGACGCGTGCGGTCCTGCCAGGAGCACAACCCAAACCTTAAAACTAACCCTGGCCATAGCACGAGCCCTAGCCCCAGCCCAAGCCCCAACCCATATCCTAGGCCTAGCCCTGACCCTAGCCCCAACCCTAGCCCTAACCCCAGCCCTAACCCTAAAGCTAACCCCCGCCCTAACCCGAGCCCTAGCCCCAACCCGAACGCTAAACCTAACCCTAACCCCAACCCCAACCCTAGCCCTAACCCCAGCCCTAACCCTAAAGCTAACCCCCGCCCTCACCCGAGCCCTAGCCCCAACCCGAACGCTAACCCTAACCCTAACCCCAACCCCAACCCTAACCCTAACCCTAACCCTAGCCCCAGCCCAAGCCCCAACCCATATCCTAGCCCTAGCCCTGACCCTAGCCCGAACCCTAACCCTAACCCTAACCCCAGCCCTAACCCTAAAGCTAACCCCAACCCTAACCCTAACCCTAGCCCCAACCCTAACGCTCACCCTAACCCCAGCCCTAACCCTAATCCTAACCCCAGCTCTAAGCCTAAGCCCCGCCCTAACCCGAGCCCTAACCCCAACCACAACCCTAACCCTAACCCTAACCCTAGCCCGAACCCAATCCCCGGGCGGGCAATCGGGTTGCCCGCCCGGGCCCTGGCAAATCGTTAACCAACGTCGGCGAGACAAGTCGTTAACCAGCCCGGCCGGGACAAGTCGTTAACCAACGTCGGCGAGACAAGTCGTTAACCAACGTCGGCGAGACAAGTCGTTAACCAGCCCGGCCGGGACAAGTCGTTAACCAACCCTAATGCGGCGGGACTTGGAATAATTTCGACGTCTGCCGAGGACTGCGATGGGCGGTGCGATCTCCTGTAGTCCCGACGGAGGAGCCGCCCCTCGGCCGGCACGGCCCTCCGAAGACGTCCCCTCGCGGCCACCCGCCGAGGTATGACGCGTGCGGACCTGCCAGGAGCACAACCCAAACCTTAAAACTAACCCTGGCTATAGCACGAGCCCTAGCCCCAGCCCAAGCCCCAACCCATATCCTAGGCCTAGCCCTGACCCTAGACCCAACCCTAGCCCTAACCCCAGCCCTAACCCTAAAGCTAACCCCCGCCCTAACCCGAGCCCTAGCCCCAACCCGAACGCTAACCCTAACCCTGACCCTAACCCTAACCCTAACCCTAACCCTAACCCTAACCCTAACCCTAACCCTAACCCTAACCCTAACCCTAACCCTAACCCTAACCCTAACCCTAACCCTAACCCTAGCCCGAACCCAATCCCCGGGCGGGCAATCGGGTTGCCCGACCGGGCCCTGGCAAATCGTTAACCAACGTCGGCGAGACAAGTCGTTAACCAGCCCGGCCGGGACAAGTCGTTAACCAGCCCGGCCGGGACAAGTCGTTAACC
The DNA here is from genome assembly GCF_030144855.1 of Hypanus sabinus. Taxonomy (NCBI): domain Eukaryota; kingdom Metazoa; phylum Chordata; class Chondrichthyes; order Myliobatiformes; family Dasyatidae; genus Hypanus; species Hypanus sabinus. The sequence continues at coordinate 3,270 of NW_026779744.1, forward strand.
AACGTCGGCGAGACAAGTCGTTAACCAGCCCGGCCGGGACAAGTCGTTAACCAGCCCGGCCGGGACAAGTCGTTAACCAACGTCGGCGAGACAAGTCGTTAACCAGCCCGGCCGGGACAAGTCGTTAACCAACCCTAATGCGGCGGGACTTGGAATAATTTCGACGTCTGCCGAGGACTGCGATGGGCGGTGCGATCTCCTGTAGTCCCGACGGAGGAGCCGCCCCTCGGCCGGCACGGCCCTCCGAAGACGTCCCCTCGCGGCCACCCGCCGAGGTATGACGCGTGCGGACCTGCCAGGAGCACAACCCAAACCTTAAAACTAACCCTGGCTATAGCACGAGCCCTAGCCCCAGCCCAAGCCCCAACCCATATCCTAGGCCTAGCCCTGACCCTAGACCCAACCCTAGCCCTAACCCCAGCCCTAACCCTAAAGCTAACCCCCGCCCTAACCCGAGCCCTAGCCCCAACCCGAACGCTAACCCTAACCCTGACCCTAACCCTAACCCTAACCCTAACCCTAACCCTAACCCTAACCCTAACCCTAACCCTAACCCTAACCCTAACCCTAACCCTAACCCTAACCCTAACCCTAGCCCGAACCCAATCCCCGGGCGGGCAATCGGGTTGCCCGACCGGGCCCTGGCAAATCGTTAACCAACGTCGGCGAGACAAGTCGTTAACCAGCCCGGCCGGGACAAGTCGTTAACCAGCCCGGCCGGGACAAGTCGTTAACCAACGTCGGCGAGACAAGTCGTTAACCAGCCCGGCCGGGACAAGTCGTTAACCAGCCCGGCCGGGACAAGTCGTTAACCAACGTCGGCGAGACAAGTCGTTAACCAGCCCGGCCGGGACAAGTCGTTAACCAACCCTAATGCGGCGGGACTTGGAATAATTTCGACGTCTGCCGAGGACTGCGATGGGCGGTGCGACCTCCTGTAGTCCCGACGGAGGAGCCGCCCCTCGGCCGGCACGACCCTCGGAAGACGTCCCCTCGCGGCAAGCCAGCCGAGGTATGACGCGTGCGGACCTGCCAGGAGCACAACCCAAACCTTAAAACTAACCCTGGCCATAGCACGAGCCCTAGCCCCAGCCCAAGCCCCAACCCATATCCTAGCCCTAGCCCCAGCCCAAGCCCCAACCCATATCCTAGCCCTAGCCCTGACCCTAGCCCTAACCCCAACCCTAACCCTAACCCCAGCCCTAACCCTAAAGCTAACCCCAACCCTAACCCTAACCCTAGCCCCAACCCTGACCCTAACCCTAACCCTAGCCCCAACCCTAACCCTAACCCTAACCCTAACCCTAACCCTAACCCTAACCCTAACCCTAACCCTAACCCTAACCCTAACCCTAACCCTAACCCTAACCCTAACCCTAACCCTAACCCTAACCCTAGCCCGAACCCAATCCCCGGGCGGGCAATCGGGTTGCCCGAACGGGCCCTGGCAAATCGTTAACCAACGTCGGCGAGACAAGTCGTTAACCAGCCCTGCCGGGACAAGTCGTTAAGCAACGTCGGCGAGACAAGTCGTTAACCAGCCCGGCCGGGACAAGTCGTTAACCAACCCTAATGCGGCGGGACTTGGAATAATTCCGACGTCTGCCGAGGACTGCGATGGGCGGTGCGACCTCCTGTAGTCCCGACGGAGGAGCCGCCCCTCGGCCGGCACGGCCCTCCGAAGACGCCCCCTCGCGGCAGCCCGCCGAGCTATGGCGCGCGGGGACCTGCCAGGAGCACAAGCCAAACCTTAACCCTAACCCTGGCACTAACCCTAACCCTAACCCTGACGCCAGCCCTAACCCTAACACTAGCCCTAACTAACCCTAACCCTCACCCTCACCCTAAAACGCCCAGTCTTTGTAACTGGGCGTACGTCGGTCCCGCAGCGGCGCGCGGCTAATCCGCCCCTGGACCTGCTAGCACCTTCTGCGAATACCGGCGAAGACGCTGACCCAGCCAGCCAGCCAGCCAACGCGCTCGTCTGTGCCGGCACACTGCAGCTCGGCAACCGGGGAGCCCACAGCCAAGCCCTCGCGAGGCTGCTGTAGCTGGCCCACCCACCCACCTACCTCCCCCAAAGACGGGTCGTGTGGGAGCCAGGTGTCCGGACCCGGGCTGCGGTTAACCATTTACCCGCGTGCAATTCGTTAACCGACTCTGCTTCGGAAGTCCCGATGCGGGACGGATTTGCCGGCCGCTGCCGGCCCGGAGTTCCAGAGACCCGGCCGCCGGGGTCAGATTCGGCCGCCCCTTTGACACATGCAATTTCTGTACGGGGGCATTGGCGGGGTTCCCGGAGATATATGGGGAGGCGTTTTTCTCGACCACCTAGGAGTGGTCGACAGGCGGTACGGGCCTCCCCACTTCGTTAACCCGGGCCGCGCGGCGGCATTTACGGGCGAACGGCGACTTCGCCCGTCCGTCCGGCCGGACGGATTTTCCCACCGATTCCCACTGGCGGAAGTCCGCATCCAGACTTCCGGAGCGGACTCAGTTAACGAATTGCCACCGGGCAACTGGTTAACCGGCAGTTCTCGGACGGCTCGTTAGCCGTGCCGACCGACCCCCCCGGCCGTGCGGTGGAGCAAGACAACAGTCCCCGGGCGGGCAATCGAGTTCCCGACCGGGCCCTGGCAGATCGTTAACCGGCCCGACCGGGACAAGTCGTTAACCAACTTCGGCGTGACAAATGGTTAACCGGCCCGGTCGGGACAAGTCGTTAACCAACTTCGGCGTGACAAATGGTTAACCGGCCCGGCCGGGACAAGTCGTTAACCGACGTCGGCGTGACAAATGGTTAACCGGCCGGGCCGGGACAAGTCGTTAACCAGACCCGAGCCGGCACTTCGGTAACCGACCGGGTCCGGTGCTGTCATGCAGAACAGGACAGAGACTTAGGCAGCGGCCCGGCGCGGACAGTTCTTCCGTTCGCCGGCTCGGTGACAATTGGTTAACCGACCGGGCTCAGGCAAATCGTTAACCGACGTCGGCGAGACAAATGGTTAACCGGCTCGGCCGGGACAAGTCGTTAACCAACTTCGGCGTGACAAATGGTTAACCGGCCCGGCCGGGACAAGTCGTTAACCAGACCCCAGCAGGCACTGCGGTAACCGACCGGGTCCGGTGCTGACATGCAGAACAGGACAGAGACTTGGGCAGCGGCCCGGCGCGGACAGTTCTTCCGTTCGCCGGCTCGGTGACAATTGGTTAACCGACCGGGCTCAGGCAAATCGTTAACCGACGTCGGCGAGACAAATGGTTAACCGGCTCGGCCGGGACAAGTCGTTAACCAACTTCGGCGTGACAAATGGTTAACCGGCCCGGCCGGGACAAGTCGTTAACCAGACCCCAGCCGGCACTGCGGTAACCGACCGGGTCCGGTGCTGACACGCAGAACAGGACAGAGACTTAGGCAGCGGCCCGGCGCGGACAGTTCTTCCGTTCGCCGGCTCGTGACAATTGGTTAACCGACCGGGCTCAGGCAAATCGTTAACCGACGTCGGCGAGACAAATGGTTAACCGGCCCGGCCGGGACAAGTCGTTAACCAGTCCCGAGCCGGCTCTGCGGTAACCGACCGGGTCCGGTGCTGACGGGCAGAACAGGACAAAGACTTAGGCAGCAGCCCGGCGCGGACAGTTCTTCCGTTCGCCGGCTCGTGACGATTGGTTAACCGACCTCCGGTCCACCCTCCGAAAGTGCCGCCCCTCGGTCCGAACGTCGCTCCCAACACGTCCCCCGGCTGCTCCCCGCCGCGGGACCTTGTAGGTTTTGAATTCGGCGGAAGCCGTAGTTTTGGCCGAGCGCCATAACACGAGCCCTAGCCCCAGCCCAAGCCCTAACCCATATCCTAGCCCTAGCCCTAACCCTAACCCTAACCCCAGCCGTAACCCTAACCCAGGCCCTAACCCTAACGCTAACCCTAACCCCCGCCCTAACCCTAAACCTAACCCCAGCCCTAACCCTGAACCTAACCCTAACCCTAACCCTAACCCTAACCCTAACCCTAACCCTAACCCTAACCCTAACCCTAACCCTAGCCCGAACCCAATCCCCGGGCGGGCAATCGGGTTGCCCGACCGGGCCCTGGCAAATCGTTAACCAACGTCGGCGAGACAAGTCGTTAACCAGCCCGGCCGGGACAAGTCGTTAACCAGCCCGGCCGGGACAAGTCGTTAACCAACGTCGGCGAGACAAGTCGTTAACCAGCCCGGCCGGGACAAGTCGTTAACCAGCCCGGCCGGGACAAGTCGTTAACCAACGTCGGCGAGACAAGTCGTTAACCAGCCCGGCCGGGACAAGTCGTTAACCAGCCCGGCCGGGACAAGTCGTTAACCGACGTCTGCCGAGGACTGCGATGGGCGGTGCGACCTCCTGTAGTCCCGACGGAGGAGCCGCCCCTCGGCCGGCACGGCCCTCCGAAGACGTCCCCTCGCGGCCACCCGCCGAGGTATGACGCGTGCGGTCCTGCCAGGAGCACAACCCAAACCTTAAAACTAACCCTGGCCATAGCACGAGCCCTAGCCCCAGCCCAAGCCCCAACCCATATCCTAGGCCTAGCCCTGACCCTAGCCCCAACCCTAGCCCTAACCCCAGCCCTAACCCTAAAGCTAACCCCCGCCCTAACCCGAGCCCTAGCCCCAACCCGAACGCTAAACCTAACCCTAACCCCAACCCCAACCCTAGCCCTAACCCCAGCCCTAACCCTAAAGCTAACCCCCGCCCTCACCCGAGCCCTAGCCCCAACCCGAACGCTAACCCTAACCCTAACCCCAACCCCAACCCTAACCCTAACCCTAACCCTAGCCCCAGCCCAAGCCCCAACCCATATCCTAGCCCTAGCCCTGACCCTAGCCCGAACCCTAACCCTAACCCTAACCCCAGCCCTAACCCTAAAGCTAACCCCAACCCTAACCCTAACCCTAGCCCCAACCCTAACGCTCACCCTAACCCCAGCCCTAACCCTAATCCTAACCCCAGCTCTAAGCCTAAGCCCCGCCCTAACCCGAGCCCTAACCCCAACCACAACCCTAACCCTAACCCTAACCCTAGCCCGAACCCAATCCCCGGGCGGGCAATCGGGTTGCCCGCCCGGGCCCTGGCAAATCGTTAACCAACGTCGGCGAGACAAGTCGTTAACCAGCCCGGCCGGGACAAGTCGTTAACCAACGTCGGCGAGACAAGTCGTTAACCAACGTCGGCGAGACAAGTCGTTAACCAGCCCGGCCGGGACAAGTCGTTAACCAACCCTAATGCGGCGGGACTTGGAATAATTTCGACGTCTGCCGAGGACTGCGATGGGCGGTGCGATCTCCTGTAGTCCCGACGGAGGAGCCGCCCCTCGGCCGGCACGGCCCTCCGAAGACGTCCCCTCGCGGCCACCCGCCGAGGTATGACGCGTGCGGACCTGCCAGGAGCACAACCCAAACCTTAAAACTAACCCTGGCTATAGCACGAGCCCTAGCCCCAGCCCAAGCCCCAACCCATATCCTAGGCCTAGCCCTGACCCTAGACCCAACCCTAGCCCTAACCCCAGCCCTAACCCTAAAGCTAACCCCCGCCCTAACCCGAGCCCTAGCCCCAACCCGAACGCTAACCCTAACCCTGACCCTAACCCTAACCCTAACCCTAACCCTAACCCTAACCCTAACCCTAACCCTAACCCTAACCCTAACCCTAACCCTAACCCTAACCCTAACCCTAACCCTAGCCCGAACCCAATCCCCGGGCGGGCAATCGGGTTGCCCGACCGGGCCCTGGCAAATCGTTAACCAACGTCGGCGAGACAAGTCGTTAACCAGCCCGGCCGGGACAAGTCGTTAACCAGCCCGGCCGGGACAAGTCGTTAACCAACGTCGGCGAGACAAGTCGTTAACCAGCCCGGCCGGGACAAGTCGTTAACCAGCCCGGCCGGGACAAGTCGTTAACCAACGTCGGCGAGACAAGTCGTTAACCAGCCCGGCCGGGACAAGTCGTTAACCAACCCTAATGCGGCGGGACTTGGAATAATTTCGACGTCTGCCGAGGACTGCGATGGGCGGTGCGATCTCCTGTAGTCCCGACGGAGGAGCCGCCCCTCGGCCGGCACGGCCCTCCGAAGACGTCCCCTCGCGGCCACCCGCCGAGGTATGACGCGTGCGGACCTGCCAGGAGCACAACCCAAACCTTAAAACTAACCCTGGCTATAGCACGAGCCCTAGCCCCAGCCCAAGCCCCAACCCATATCCTAGGCCTAGCCCTGACCCTAGACCCAACCCTAGCCCTAACCCCAGCCCTAACCCTAAAGCACCCTAGCCCGAACCCTAACCCTAACCCTAACCCCAGCCCTAACCCTAAAGCTAACCCCAACCCTAACCCTAACCCTAGCCCCAACCCTAACGCTCACCCTAACCCCAGCCCTAACCCTAATCCTAACCCCAGCTCTAAGCCTAAGCCCCGCCCTAACCCGAGCCCTAACCCCAACCACAACCCTAACCCTAACCCTAACCCTAACCCTAGCCCGAACCCAATCCCCGGGCGGGCAATCGGGTTGCCCGCCCGGGCCCTGGCAAATCGTTAACCAACGTCGGCGAGACAAGTCGTTAACCAGCCCGGCCGGGACAAGTCGTTAACCAACGTCGGCGAGACAAGTCGTTAACCAACGTCGGCGAGACAAGTCGTTAACCAGCCCGGCCGGGACAAGTCGTTAACCAACCCTAATGCGGCGGGACTTGGAATAATTTCGACGTCTGCCGAGGACTGCGATGGGCGGTGCGATCTCCTGTAGTCCCGACGGAGGAGCCGCCCCTCGGCCGGCACGGCCCTCCGAAGACGTCCCCTCGCGGCCACCCGCCGAGGTATGACGCGTGCGGACCTGCCAGGAGCACAACCCAAACCTTAAAACTAACCCTGGCTATAGCACGAGCCCTAGCCCCAGCCCAAGCCCCAACCCATATCCTAGGCCTAGCCCTGACCCTAGACCCAACCCTAGCCCTAACCCCAGCCCTAACCCTAAAGCTAACCCCCGCCCTAACCCGAGCCCTAGCCCCAACCCGAACGCTAACCCTAACCCTGACCCTAACCCTAACCCTAACCCTAACCCTAACCCTAACCCTAACCCTAACCCTAACCCTAACCCTAACCCTAACCCTAACCCTAACCCTAACCCTAACCCTAGCCCGAACCCAATCCCCGGGCGGGCAATCGGGTTGCCCGACCGGGCCCTGGCAAATCGTTAACCAACGTCGGCGAGACAAGTCGTTAACCAGCCCGGCCGGGACAAGTCGTTAACCAGCCCGGCCGGGACAAGTCGTTAACCAACGTCGGCGAGACAAGTCGTTAACCAGCCCGGCCGGGACAAGTCGTTAACCAGCCCGGCCGGGACAAGTCGTTAACCAACGTCGGCGAGACAAGTCGTTAACCAGCCCGGCCGGGACAAGTCGTTAACCAACCCTAATGCGGCGGGACTTGGAATAATTTCGACGTCTGCCGAGGACTGCGATGGGCGGTGCGACCTCCTGTAGTCCCGACGGAGGAGCCGCCCCTCGGCCGGCACGACCCTCGGAAGACGTCCCCTCGCGGCAAGCCAGCCGAGGTATGACGCGTGCGGACCTGCCAGGAGCACAACCCAAACCTTAAAACTAACCCTGGCCATAGCACGAGCCCTAGCCCCAGCCCAAGCCCCAACCCATATCCTAGCCCTAGCCCCAGCCCAAGCCCCAACCCATATCCTAGCCCTAGCCCTGACCCTAGCCCTAACCCCAACCCTAACCCTAACCCCAGCCCTAACCCTAAAGCTAACCCCAACCCTAACCCTAACCCTAGCCCCAACCCTGACCCTAACCCTAACCCTAGCCCCAACCCTAACCCTAACCCTAACCCTAACCCTAACCCTAACCCTAACCCTAACCCTAACCCTAACCCTAACCCTAACCCTAACCCTAACCCTAACCCTAACCCTAGCCCGAACCCAATCCCCGGGCGGGCAATCGGGTTGCCCGAACGGGCCCTGGCAAATCGTTAACCAACGTCGGCGAGACAAGTCGTTAACCAGCCCTGCCGGGACAAGTCGTTAACCAACGTCGGCGAGACAAGTCGTTAACCAGCCCGGCCGGGACAAGTCGTTAACCAACCCTAATGCGGCGGGACTTGGAATAATTCCGACGTCTGCCGAGGACTGCGATGGGCGGTGCGACCTCCTGTAGTCCCGACGGAGGAGCCGCCCCTCGGCCGGCACGGCCCTCCGAAGACGCCCCCTCGCGGCAGCCCGCCGAGCTATGGCGCGCGGGGACCTGCCAGGAGCACAAGCCAAACCTTAACCCTAACCCTGGCACTAACCCTAACCCTAACCCTGACGCCAGCCCTAACCCTAACACTAGCCCTAACTAACCCTAACCCTCACCCTCACCCTAAAACGCCCAGTCTTTGTAACTGGGCGTACGTCGGTCCCGCAGCGGCGCGCGGCTAATCCGCCCCTGGACCTGCTAGCACCTTCTGCGAATACCGGCGAAGACGCTGACCCAGCCAGCCAGCCAGCCAACGCGCTCGTCTGTGCCGGCACACTGCAGCTCGGCAACCGGGGAGCCCACAGCCAAGCCCTCGCGAGGCTGCTGTAGCTGGCCCACCCACCCACCTACCTCCCCCAAAGACGGGTCGTGTGGGAGCCAGGTGTCCGGACCCGGGCTGCGGTTAACCATTTACCCGCGTGCAATTCGTTAACCGACTCTGCTTCGGAAGTCCCGATGCGGGACGGATTTGCCGGCCGCTGCCGGCCCGGAGTTCCAGAGACCCGGCCGCCGGGGTCAGATTCGGCCGCCCCTTTGACACATGCAATTTCTGTACGGGGGCATTGGCGGGGTTCCCGGAGATATATGGGGAGGCGTTTTTCTCGACCACCTAGGAGTGGTCGACAGGCGGTACGGGCCTCCCCACTTCGTTAACCCGGGCCGCGCGGCGGCATTTACGGGCGAACGGCGACTTCGCCCGTCCGTCCGGCCGGACGGATTTTCCCACCGATTCCCACTGGCGGAAGTCCGCATGGGGACCGATTCGGTGGCCTCTGCCGGCCGGGGGGTCGCCCTCCTCGGGCAGCCTGCCGGTGCCCGGGCCGCCGAGTCGGAACCTTGGCCGAATGAATTTCGGACAAATGCCCCGATGCGGAAGTCCGTAAGGGGGCCGATTCGGAGGGCTGTGCCGGCCGGCCGGCCGGCGACACTTTCGGCCGGACCACCGGAGCTCCCCGCGAGTCCCGA
>NW_026779744.1:25000-32500 GCF_030144855.1 Hypanus sabinus
TCGATCGGGCCGTAGCCCTATTTTTGGCGGAGGGACCTGCGGTAGTCCCACCGAAAATGCCGCCCCTCGGCCGGCACGACCCTCCGAATTCGTCCCCTCGCGTCTCCCCGCCGCGGGACTTTGTCAGAAAATCATTCGGGCAAGGTTTCGATTCGGCGGCCCGAGCACCGGTAGTCAGCCCGTATATGCTGCCCCTCGGTCGGCTTGGGCCTGCGGATACGTCCCGCTGACTGACTTCCGCCATTGGGAATTCGTCCGAAAATCCATACGGGCGACCTTGGGAAGCGTGCGGAAATACCGCCGCGCGGCCCGGGTTAACGAAGTGGGGAGGCCCGTAACGCCCGTCGACCACTCCTAAGTGGTCGAGAAAAACGCCTCCCCGTAAATCTCCGGAAACCCCGCCAATGCCCCCGTACAGAAATTGCATGTGTCAAAGGGGCGGCCGTATCTGACCCCGGCTGCCGAGCCTCTGGAACTCCTGCCCGGCTACGACCCTCAAATCCGACCCGCATCCAGACTTCCGGAGCGGACTCAGTTAACGAATTGCCACCGGGCAACTGGTTAACCGGCAGTTCTCGGACGGCTCGTTAGCCGTGCCGACCGACCCCCCCGGCCGTGCGGTGGAGCAAGACAACAGTCCCCGGGCGGGCAATCGAGTTCCCGACCGGGCCCTGGCAGATCGTTAACCGGCCCGACCGGGACAAGTCGTTAACCAACTTCGGCGTGACAAATGGTTAACCGGCCCGGTCGGGACAAGTCGTTAACCAACTTCGGCGTGACAAATGGTTAACCGGCCCGGCCGGGACAAGTCGTTAACCGACGTCGGCGTGACAAATGGTTAACCGGCCGGGCCGGGACAAGTCGTTAACCAGACCCGAGCCGGCACTTCGGTAACCGACCGGGTCCGGTGCTGTCATGCAGAACAGGACAGAGACTTAGGCAGCGGCCCGGCGCGGACAGTTCTTCCGTTCGCCGGCTCGGTGACAATTGGTTAACCGACCGGGCTCAGGCAAATCGTTAACCGACGTCGGCGAGACAAATGGTTAACCGGCTCGGCCGGGACAAGTCGTTAACCAACTTCGGCGTGACAAATGGTTAACCGGCCCGGCCGGGACAAGTCGTTAACCAGACCCCAGCAGGCACTGCGGTAACCGACCGGGTCCGGTGCTGACATGCAGAACAGGACAAAGACTTGGGCAGCGGCCCGGCGCGGACAGTTCTTCCGTTCGCCGGCTCGGTGACAATTGGTTAACCGACCGGGCTCAGGCAAATCGTTAACCGACGTCGGCGAGACAAATGGTTAACCGGCTCGGCCGGGACAAGTCGTTAACCAACTTCGGCGTGACAAATGGTTAACCGGCCCGGCCGGGACAAGTCGTTAACCAGACCCCAGCAGGCACTGCGGTAACCGACCGGGTCCGGTGCTGACATGCAGAACAGGACAAAGACTTGGGCAGCGGCCCGGCGCGGACAGTTCTTCCGTTCGCCGGCTCGGTGACAATTGGTTAACCGACCGGGCTCAGGCAAATCGTTAACCGACGTCGGCGAGACAAATGGTTAACCGGCTCGGCCGGGACAAGTCGTTAACCAACTTCGGCGTGACAAATGGTTAACCGGCCCGGCCGGGACAAGTCGTTAACCAGACCCCAGCAGGCACTGCGGTAACCGACCGGGTCCGGTGCTGACATGCAGAACAGGACAGAGACTTGGGCAGCGGCCCGGCGCGGACAGTTCTTCCGTTCGCCGGCTCGGTGACAATTGGTTAACCGACCGGGCTCAGGCAAATCGTTAACCGACGTCGGCGAGACAAATGGTTAACCGGCTCGGCCGGGACAAGTCGTTAACCAACTTCGGCGTGACAAATGGTTAACCGGCCCGGCCGGGACAAGTCGTTAACCAGACCCCAGCAGGCACTGCGGTAACCGACCGGGTCCGGTGCTGACATGCAGAACAGGACAGAGACTTGGGCAGCGGCCCGGCGCGGACAGTTCTTCCGTTCGCCGGCTCGGTGACAATTGGTTAACCGACCGGGCTCAGGCAAATCGTTAACCGACGTCGGCGAGACAAATGGTTAACCGGCTCGGCCGGGACAAGTCGTTAACCAACTTCGGCGTGCCAAATGGTTAACCGGCCCGGCCGGGACAAGTCGTTAACCAGACCCCAGCAGGCACTGCGGTAACCGACCGGGTCCGGTGCTGACATGCAGAACAGGACAGAGACTTGGGCAGCGGCCCGGCGCGGACAGTTCTTCCGTTCGCCGGCTCGGTGACAATTGGTTAACCGACCGGGCTCAGGCAAATCGTTAACCGACGTCGGCGAGACAAATGGTTAACCGGCTCGGCCGGGACAAGTCGTTAACCAACTTCGGCGTGACAAATGGTTAACCGGCCCGGCCGGGACAAGTCGTTAACCAGACCCCAGCAGGCACTGCGGTAACCGACCGGGTCCGGTGCTGACATGCAGAACAGGACAGAGACTTGGGCAGCGGCCCGGCGCGGACAGTTCTTCCGTTCGCCGGCTCGGTGACAATTGGTTAACCGACCGGGCTCAGGCAAATCGTTAACCGACTTCGGCGTGACAAATGGTTAACCGGCCCGGCCGGGACAAGTCGTTAACCGACGTCGGCGTGACAAATGGTTAACCGGCCGGGCCGGGACAAGTCGTTAACCAGACCCGAGCCGGCACTTCGGTAACCGACCGGGTCCGGTGCTGTCATGCAGAACAGGACAGAGACTTAGGCAGCGGCCCGGCGCGGACAGTTCTTCCGTTCGCCGGCTCGGTGACAATTGGTTAACCGACCGGGCTCAGGCAAATCGTTAACCGACGTCGGCGAGACAAATGGTTAACCGGCTCGGCCGGGACAAGTCGTTAACCAACTTCGGCGTGACAAATGGTTAACCGGCCCGGCCGGGACAAGTCGTTAACCAGACCCCAGCAGGCACTGCGGTAACCGACCGGGTCCGGTGCTGACATGCAGAACAGGACAGAGACTTGGGCAGCGGCCCGGCGCGGACAGTTCTTCCGTTCGCCGGCTCGGTGACAATTGGTTAACCGACCGGGCTCAGGCAAATCGTTAACCGACGTCGGCGAGACAAATGGTTAACCGGCTCGGCCGGGACAAGTCGTTAACCAACTTCGGCGTGACAAATGGTTAACCGGCCCGGCCGGGACAAGTCGTTAACCAGACCCCAGCCGGCACTGCGGTAACCGACCGGGTCCGGTGCTGACACGCAGAACAGGACAGAGACTTAGGCAGCGGCCCGGCGCGGACAGTTCTTCCGTTCGCCGGCTCGTGACAATTGGTTAACCGACCGGGCTCAGGCAAATCGTTAACCGACGTCGGCGAGACAAATGGTTAACCGGCCCGGCCGGGACAAGTCGTTAACCAGTCCCGAGCCGGCTCTGCGGTAACCGACCGGGTCCGGTGCTGACGGGCAGAACAGGACAAAGACTTAGGCAGCAGCCCGGCGCGAACAGTTCTTCCGTTCCCCGGCTCGTGACGATTGGTTAACCGACCTCCGGTCCACCCTCCGAAAGTGCCGCCCCTCGGTCCGAACGTCGCTCCCAACACGTCCCCCGGCTGCTCCCCGCCGCGGGACCTTGTAGGTTTTGAATTCGGCGGAAGCCGTAGTTTTGGCCGAGCGCCATAACACGAGCCCTAGCCCCAGCCCAAGCCCTAACCCATATCCTAGCCCTAGCCCTAACCCTAACCCTAACCCCAGCCGTAACCCTAACCCAGGCCCTAACCCTAACGCTAACCCTAACCCCCGCCCTAACCCTAAACCTAACCCCAGCCCTAACCCTGAACCTAACCCTAACCCTAGACCTAACCCCAGCCCTAACCCTAGCCCTGGCCCTAACCCTAACCCTAAACCTGGCCCGAACCCAATCCCCGGGCGGGCAATCGGTTTGCCCGACCGGGCCCTGGCAAATCGTTAACCAACGTCGGCGAGACAAATCGTTAACCAACGCCGGCGAGACAAATCGTTAACCAGCCCGGCCGGGACAAGTCGTTAACCAACCCTAATGCGGCGGGACTTGGAATAATTCCGACGTCTGCCGAGGACTGCGATGGGCGGTGCGACCTCCTGTAGTCCCGACGGAGGAGCCGCCCCTCGGCCGGCACGGCCCTCCGAAGACGTCCCCTCGCGGCCACCCGCCGAGGTATGACGCGTGCGGTCCTGCCAGGAGCACAACCCAAACCTTAAAACTAACCCTGGCCATAGCACGAGCCCTAGCCCCAGCCCAAGCCCCAACCCATATCCTAGGCCTAGCCCTGACCCTAGCCCCAACCCTAGCCCTAACCCCAGCCCTAACCCTAAAGCTAACCCCCGCCCTAACCCGAGCCCTAGCCCCAACCCGAACGCTAAACCTAACCCTAACCCCAACCCCAACCCTAGCCCTAACCCCAGCCCTAACCCTAAAGCTAACCCCCGCCCTCACCCGAGCCCTAGCCCCAACCCGAACGCTAACCCTAACCCTAACCCCAACCCCAACCCTAACCCTAACCCTAACCCTAGCCCCAGCCCAAGCCCCAACCCATATCCTAGCCCTAGCCCTGACCCTAGCCCGAACCCTAACCCTAACCCTAACCCCAGCCCTAACCCTAAAGCTAACCCCAACCCTAACCCTAACCCTAGCCCCAACCCTAACGCTCACCCTAACCCCAGCCCTAACCCTAATCCTAACCCCAGCTCTAAGCCTAAGCCCCGCCCTAACCCGAGCCCTAACCCCAACCACAACCCTAACCCTAACCCTAACCCTAACCCTAGCCCGAACCCAATCCCCGGGCGGGCAATCGGGTTGCCCGCCCGGGCCCTGGCAAATCGTTAACCAACGTCGGCGAGACAAGTCGTTAACCAGCCCGGCCGGGACAAGTCGTTAACCAACGTCGGCGAGACAAGTCGTTAACCAACGTCGGCGAGACAAGTCGTTAACCAGCCCGGCCGGGACAAGTCGTTAACCAACCCTAATGCGGCGGGACTTGGAATAATTTCGACGTCTGCCGAGGACTGCGATGGGCGGTGCGATCTCCTGTAGTCCCGACGGAGGAGCCGCCCCTCGGCCGGCACGGCCCTCCGAAGACGTCCCCTCGCGGCCACCCGCCGAGGTATGACGCGTGCGGACCTGCCAGGAGCACAACCCAAACCTTAAAACTAACCCTGGCTATAGCACGAGCCCTAGCCCCAGCCCAAGCCCCAACCCATATCCTAGGCCTAGCCCTGACCCTAGACCCAACCCTAGCCCTAACCCCAGCCCTAACCCTAAAGCTAACCCCCGCCCTAACCCGAGCCCTAGCCCCAACCCGAACGCTAACCCTAACCCTGACCCTAACCCTAACCCTAACCCTAACCCTAACCCTAACCCTAACCCTAACCCTAACCCTAACCCTAACCCTAACCCTAACCCTAACCCTAACCCTAACCCTAACCCTAACCCTAGCCCGAACCCAATCCCCGGGCGGGCAATCGGGTTGCCCGACCGGGCCCTGGCAAATCGTTAACCAACGTCGGCGAGACAAGTCGTTAACCAGCCCGGCCGGGACAAGTCGTTAACCAGCCCGGCCGGGACAAGTCGTTAACCAACGTCGGCGAGACAAGTCGTTAACCAGCCCGGCCGGGACAAGTCGTTAACCAGCCCGGCCGGGACAAGTCGTTAACCAACGTCGGCGAGACAAGTCGTTAACCAGCCCGGCCGGGACAAGTCGTTAACCAACCCTAATGCGGCGGGACTTGGAATAATTTCGACGTCTGCCGAGGACTGCGATGGGCGGTGCGACCTCCTGTAGTCCCGACGGAGGAGCCGCCCCTCGGCCGGCACGACCCTCGGAAGACGTCCCCTCGCGGCAAGCCAGCCGAGGTATGACGCGTGCGGACCTGCCAGGAGCACAACCCAAACCTTAAAACTAACCCTGGCCATAGCACGAGCCCTAGCCCCAGCCCAAGCCCCAACCCATATCCTAGCCCTAGCCCCAGCCCAAGCCCCAACCCATATCCTAGCCCTAGCCCTGACCCTAGCCCTAACCCCAACCCTAACCCTAACCCCAGCCCTAACCCTAAAGCTAACCCCAACCCTAACCCTAACCCTAGCCCCAACCCTGACCCTAACCCTAACCCTAGCCCCAACCCTAACCCTAACCCTAACCCTAACCCTAACCCTAACCCTAACCCTAACCCTAACCCTAACCCTAACCCTAACCCTAACCCTAACCCTAACCCTAGCCCGAACCCAATCCCCGGGCGGGCAATCGGGTTGCCCGAACGGGCCCTGGCAAATCGTTAACCAACGTCGGCGAGACAAGTCGTTAACCAGCCCTGCCGGGACAAGTCGTTAACCAACGTCGGCGAGACAAGTCGTTAACCAGCCCGGCCGGGACAAGTCGTTAACCAACCCTAATGCGGCGGGACTTGGAATAATTCCGACGTCTGCCGAGGACTGCGATGGGCGGTGCGACCTCCTGTAGTCCCGACGGAGGAGCCGCCCCTCGGCCGGCACGGCCCTCCGAAGACGCCCCCTCGCGGCAGCCCGCCGAGCTATGGCGCGCGGGGACCTGCCAGGAGCACAAGCCAAACCTTAACCCTAACCCTGGCACTAACCCTAACCCTAACCCTGACGCCAGCCCTAACCCTAACACTAGCCCTAACTAACCCTAACCCTCACCCTCACCCTAAAACGCCCAGTCTTTGTAACTGGGCGTACGTCGGTCCCGCAGCGGCGCGCGGCTAATCCGCCCCTGGACCTGCTAGCACCTTCTGCGAATACCGGCGAAGACGCTGACCCAGCCAGCCAGCCAGCCAGCCAACGCGCTCGTCTGTGCCGGCACACTGCAGCTCGGCAACCGGGGAGCCCACAGCCAAGCCCTCGCGAGGCTGCTGTAGCTGGCCCACCCACCCACCTACCTCCCCCAAAGACGGGTCGTGTGGGAGCCAGGTGTCCGGACCCGGGCTGCGGTTAACCATTTACCCGCGTGCAATTCGTTAACCGACTCTGCTTCGGAAGTCCCGATGCGGGACGGATTTGCCGGCCGCTGCCGGCCCGGAGTTCCAGAGACCCGGCCGCCGGGGTCAGATTCGGCCGCCCCTTTGACACATGCAATTTCTGTACGGGGGCATTGGCGGGGTTCCCGGAGATATATGGGGAGGCGTTTTTCTCGACCACCTAGGAGTGGTCGACAGGCGGTACGGGCCTCCCCACTTCGTTAACCCGGGCCGCGCGGCGGCATTTACGGGCGAACGGCGACTTCGCCCGTCCGTCCGGCCGGACGGATTTTCCCACCGATTCCCACTGGCGGAAGTCCGCATGGGGACCGATTCGGTGGCCTCTGCCGGCCGGGGGGTCGCCCTCCTCGGGCAGCCTGCCGGTGCCCGGGCCGCCGAGTCGGAACCTTGGCCGAATGAATTTCGGACAAATGCCCCGATGCGGAAGTCCGTAAGGGGGCCGATTCGGAGGGCTGTGCCGGCCGGCCGGCCGGCGACACTTTCGGCCGGACCACCGGAGCTC
>NW_026779744.1:45000-52500 GCF_030144855.1 Hypanus sabinus
CGTAGCCCTATTTTTGGCGGAGGGACCTGCGGTAGTCCCACCGAAAATGCCGCCCCTCGGCCGGCACGACCCTCCGAATTCGTCCCCTCGCGTCTCCCCGCCGCGGGACTTTGTCAGAAAATCATTCGGGCAAGGTTTCGATTCGGCGGCCCGAGCACCGGTAGTCAGCCCGTATATGCTGCCCCTCGGTCGGCTTGGGCCTGCGGATACGTCCCGCTGACTGACTTCCGCCATTGGGAATTCGTCCGAAAATCCATACGGGCGACCTTGGGAAGCGTGCGGAAATACCGCCGCGCGGCCCGGGTTAACGAAGTGGGGAGGCCCGTAACGCCCGTCGACCACTCCTAAGTGGTCGAGAAAAACGCCTCCCCGTAAATCTCCGGAAACCCCGCCAATGCCCCCGTACAGAAATTGCATGTGTCAAAGGGGCGGCCGTATCTGACCCCGGCTGCCGAGCCTCTGGAACTCCTGCCCGGCTACGACCCTCAAATCCGACCCGCATCCAGACTTCCGGAGCGGACTCAGTTAACCAATTGCCACCGGGCAACTGGTTAACCGGCAGTTCTCGGACGGCTCGTTAGCCGTGCCGACCGACCCCCCCGGCCGTGCGGTGGAGCAAGACAACAGTCCCCGGGCGGGCAATCGAGTTCCCGACCGGGCCCTGGCAGATCGTTAACCGGCCCGACCGGGACAAGTCGTTAACCAACTTCGGCGTGACAAATGGTTAACCGGCCCGGTCGGGACAAGTCGTTAACCAACTTCGGCGTGACAAATGGTTAACCGGCCCGGCCGGGACAAGTCGTTAACCGACGTCGGCGTGACAAATGGTTAACCGGCCGGGCCGGGACAAGTCGTTAACCAGACCCGAGCCGGCACTTCGGTAACCGACCGGGTCCGGTGCTGTCATGCAGAACAGGACAGAGACTTAGGCAGCGGCCCGGCGCGGACAGTTCTTCCGTTCGCCGGCTCGGTGACAATTGGTTAACCGACCGGGCTCAGGCAAATCGTTAACCGACGTCGGCGAGACAAATGGTTAACCGGCTCGGCCGGGACAAGTCGTTAACCAACTTCGGCGTGACAAATGGTTAACCGGCCCGGCCGGGACAAGTCGTTAACCAGACCCCAGCAGGCACTGCGGTAACCGACCGGGTCCGGTGCTGACATGCAGAACAGGACAAAGACTTGGGCAGCGGCCCGGCGCGGACAGTTCTTCCGTTCGCCGGCTCGGTGACAATTGGTTAACCGACCGGGCTCAGGCAAATCGTTAACCGACGTCGGCGAGACAAATGGTTAACCGGCTCGGCCGGGACAAGTCGTTAACCAACTTCGGCGTGACAAATGGTTAACCGGCCCGGCCGGGACAAGTCGTTAACCAGACCCCAGCAGGCACTGCGGTAACCGACCGGGTCCGGTGCTGACATGCAGAACAGGACAAAGACTTGGGCAGCGGCCCGGCGCGGACAGTTCTTCCGTTCGCCGGCTCGGTGACAATTGGTTAACCGACCGGGCTCAGGCAAATCGTTAACCGACGTCGGCGAGACAAATGGTTAACCGGCTCGGCCGGGACAAGTCGTTAACCAACTTCGGCGTGACAAATGGTTAACCGGCCCGGCCGGGACAAGTCGTTAACCAGACCCCAGCAGGCACTGCGGTAACCGACCGGGTCCGGTGCTGACATGCAGAACAGGACAGAGACTTGGGCAGCGGCCCGGCGCGGACAGTTCTTCCGTTCGCCGGCTCGGTGACAATTGGTTAACCGACCGGGCTCAGGCAAATCGTTAACCGACGTCGGCGAGACAAATGGTTAACCGGCTCGGCCGGGACAAGTCGTTAACCAACTTCGGCGTGACAAATGGTTAACCGGCCCGGCCGGGACAAGTCGTTAACCAGACCCCAGCAGGCACTGCGGTAACCGACCGGGTCCGGTGCTGACATGCAGAACAGGACAGAGACTTGGGCAGCGGCCCGGCGCGGACAGTTCTTCCGTTCGCCGGCTCGGTGACAATTGGTTAACCGACCGGGCTCAGGCAAATCGTTAACCGACGTCGGCGAGACAAATGGTTAACCGGCTCGGCCGGGACAAGTCGTTAACCAACTTCGGCGTGCCAAATGGTTAACCGGCCCGGCCGGGACAAGTCGTTAACCAGACCCCAGCAGGCACTGCGGTAACCGACCGGGTCCGGTGCTGACATGCAGAACAGGACAGAGACTTGGGCAGCGGCCCGGCGCGGACAGTTCTTCCGTTCGCCGGCTCGGTGACAATTGGTTAACCGACCGGGCTCAGGCAAATCGTTAACCGACGTCGGCGAGACAAATGGTTAACCGGCTCGGCCGGGACAAGTCGTTAACCAACTTCGGCGTGACAAATGGTTAACCGGCCCGGCCGGGACAAGTCGTTAACCAGACCCCAGCAGGCACTGCGGTAACCGACCGGGTCCGGTGCTGACATGCAGAACAGGACAGAGACTTGGGCAGCGGCCCGGCGCGGACAGTTCTTCCGTTCGCCGGCTCGGTGACAATTGGTTAACCGACCGGGCTCAGGCAAATCGTTAACCGACTTCGGCGTGACAAATGGTTAACCGGCCCGGCCGGGACAAGTCGTTAACCGACGTCGGCGTGACAAATGGTTAACCGGCCGGGCCGGGACAAGTCGTTAACCAGACCCGAGCCGGCACTTCGGTAACCGACCGGGTCCGGTGCTGTCATGCAGAACAGGACAGAGACTTAGGCAGCGGCCCGGCGCGGACAGTTCTTCCGTTCGCCGGCTCGGTGACAATTGGTTAACCGACCGGGCTCAGGCAAATCGTTAACCGACGTCGGCGAGACAAATGGTTAACCGGCTCGGCCGGGACAAGTCGTTAACCAACTTCGGCGTGACAAATGGTTAACCGGCCCGGCCGGGACAAGTCGTTAACCAGACCCCAGCAGGCACTGCGGTAACCGACCGGGTCCGGTGCTGACATGCAGAACAGGACAGAGACTTGGGCAGCGGCCCGGCGCGGACAGTTCTTCCGTTCGCCGGCTCGGTGACAATTGGTTAACCGACCGGGCTCAGGCAAATCGTTAACCGACGTCGGCGAGACAAATGGTTAACCGGCTCGGCCGGGACAAGTCGTTAACCAACTTCGGCGTGACAAATGGTTAACCGGCCCGGCCGGGACAAGTCGTTAACCAGACCCCAGCCGGCACTGCGGTAACCGACCGGGTCCGGTGCTGACACGCAGAACAGGACAGAGACTTAGGCAGCGGCCCGGCGCGGACAGTTCTTCCGTTCGCCGGCTCGTGACAATTGGTTAACCGACCGGGCTCAGGCAAATCGTTAACCGACGTCGGCGAGACAAATGGTTAACCGGCCCGGCCGGGACAAGTCGTTAACCAGTCCCGAGCCGGCTCTGCGGTAACCGACCGGGTCCGGTGCTGACGGGCAGAACAGGACAAAGACTTAGGCAGCAGCCCGGCGCGAACAGTTCTTCCGTTCCCCGGCTCGTGACGATTGGTTAACCGACCTCCGGTCCACCCTCCGAAAGTGCCGCCCCTCGGTCCGAACGTCGCTCCCAACACGTCCCCCGGCTGCTCCCCGCCGCGGGACCTTGTAGGTTTTGAATTCGGCGGAAGCCGTAGTTTTGGCCGAGCGCCATAACACGAGCCCTAGCCCCAGCCCAAGCCCTAACCCATATCCTAGCCCTAGCCCTAACCCTAACCCTAACCCCAGCCGTAACCCTAACCCAGGCCCTAACCCTAACGCTAACCCTAACCCCCGCCCTAACCCTAAACCTAACCCCAGCCCTAACCCTGAACCTAACCCTAACCCTAGACCTAACCCCAGCCCTAACCCTAGCCCTGGCCCTAACCCTAACCCTAAACCTGGCCCGAACCCAATCCCCGGGCGGGCAATCGGTTTGCCCGACCGGGCCCTGGCAAATCGTTAACCAACGTCGGCGAGACAAATCGTTAACCAACGCCGGCGAGACAAATCGTTAACCAGCCCGGCCGGGACAAGTCGTTAACCAACCCTAATGCGGCGGGACTTGGAATAATTCCGACGTCTGCCGAGGACTGCGATGGGCGGTGCGACCTCCTGTAGTCCCGACGGAGGAGCCGCCCCTCGGCCGGCACGGCCCTCCGAAGACGTCCCCTCGCGGCCACCCGCCGAGGTATGACGCGTGCGGTCCTGCCAGGAGCACAACCCAAACCTTAAAACTAACCCTGGCCATAGCACGAGCCCTAGCCCCAGCCCAAGCCCCAACCCATATCCTAGGCCTAGCCCTGACCCTAGCCCCAACCCTAGCCCTAACCCCAGCCCTAACCCTAAAGCTAACCCCCGCCCTAACCCGAGCCCTAGCCCCAACCCGAACGCTAAACCTAACCCTAACCCCAACCCCAACCCTAGCCCTAACCCCAGCCCTAACCCTAAAGCTAACCCCCGCCCTCACCCGAGCCCTAGCCCCAACCCGAACGCTAACCCTAACCCTAACCCCAACCCCAACCCTAACCCTAACCCTAACCCTAGCCCCAGCCCAAGCCCCAACCCATATCCTAGCCCTAGCCCTGACCCTAGCCCGAACCCTAACCCTAACCCTAACCCCAGCCCTAACCCTAAAGCTAACCCCAACCCTAACCCTAACCCTAGCCCCAACCCTAACGCTCACCCTAACCCCAGCCCTAACCCTAATCCTAACCCCAGCTCTAAGCCTAAGCCCCGCCCTAACCCGAGCCCTAACCCCAACCACAACCCTAACCCTAACCCTAACCCTAACCCTAGCCCGAACCCAATCCCCGGGCGGGCAATCGGGTTGCCCGCCCGGGCCCTGGCAAATCGTTAACCAACGTCGGCGAGACAAGTCGTTAACCAGCCCGGCCGGGACAAGTCGTTAACCAACGTCGGCGAGACAAGTCGTTAACCAACGTCGGCGAGACAAGTCGTTAACCAGCCCGGCCGGGACAAGTCGTTAACCAACCCTAATGCGGCGGGACTTGGAATAATTTCGACGTCTGCCGAGGACTGCGATGGGCGGTGCGATCTCCTGTAGTCCCGACGGAGGAGCCGCCCCTCGGCCGGCACGGCCCTCCGAAGACGTCCCCTCGCGGCCACCCGCCGAGGTATGACGCGTGCGGACCTGCCAGGAGCACAACCCAAACCTTAAAACTAACCCTGGCTATAGCACGAGCCCTAGCCCCAGCCCAAGCCCCAACCCATATCCTAGGCCTAGCCCTGACCCTAGACCCAACCCTAGCCCTAACCCCAGCCCTAACCCTAAAGCTAACCCCCGCCCTAACCCGAGCCCTAGCCCCAACCCGAACGCTAACCCTAACCCTGACCCTAACCCTAACCCTAACCCTAACCCTAACCCTAACCCTAACCCTAACCCTAACCCTAACCCTAACCCTAACCCTAACCCTAACCCTAACCCTAACCCTAACCCTAACCCTAGCCCGAACCCAATCCCCGGGCGGGCAATCGGGTTGCCCGACCGGGCCCTGGCAAATCGTTAACCAACGTCGGCGAGACAAGTCGTTAACCAGCCCGGCCGGGACAAGTCGTTAACCAGCCCGGCCGGGACAAGTCGTTAACCAACGTCGGCGAGACAAGTCGTTAACCAGCCCGGCCGGGACAAGTCGTTAACCAGCCCGGCCGGGACAAGTCGTTAACCAACGTCGGCGAGACAAGTCGTTAACCAGCCCGGCCGGGACAAGTCGTTAACCAACCCTAATGCGGCGGGACTTGGAATAATTTCGACGTCTGCCGAGGACTGCGATGGGCGGTGCGACCTCCTGTAGTCCCGACGGAGGAGCCGCCCCTCGGCCGGCACGACCCTCGGAAGACGTCCCCTCGCGGCAAGCCAGCCGAGGTATGACGCGTGCGGACCTGCCAGGAGCACAACCCAAACCTTAAAACTAACCCTGGCCATAGCACGAGCCCTAGCCCCAGCCCAAGCCCCAACCCATATCCTAGCCCTAGCCCCAGCCCAAGCCCCAACCCATATCCTAGCCCTAGCCCTGACCCTAGCCCTAACCCCAACCCTAACCCTAACCCCAGCCCTAACCCTAAAGCTAACCCCAACCCTAACCCTAACCCTAGCCCCAACCCTGACCCTAACCCTAACCCTAGCCCCAACCCTAACCCTAACCCTAACCCTAACCCTAACCCTAACCCTAACCCTAACCCTAACCCTAACCCTAACCCTAACCCTAACCCTAACCCTAACCCTAGCCCGAACCCAATCCCCGGGCGGGCAATCGGGTTGCCCGAACGGGCCCTGGCAAATCGTTAACCAACGTCGGCGAGACAAGTCGTTAACCAGCCCTGCCGGGACAAGTCGTTAACCAACGTCGGCGAGACAAGTCGTTAACCAGCCCGGCCGGGACAAGTCGTTAACCAACCCTAATGCGGCGGGACTTGGAATAATTCCGACGTCTGCCGAGGACTGCGATGGGCGGTGCGACCTCCTGTAGTCCCGACGGAGGAGCCGCCCCTCGGCCGGCACGGCCCTCCGAAGACGCCCCCTCGCGGCAGCCCGCCGAGCTATGGCGCGCGGGGACCTGCCAGGAGCACAAGCCAAACCTTAACCCTAACCCTGGCACTAACCCTAACCCTAACCCTGACGCCAGCCCTAACCCTAACACTAGCCCTAACTAACCCTAACCCTCACCCTCACCCTAAAACGCCCAGTCTTTGTAACTGGGCGTACGTCGGTCCCGCAGCGGCGCGCGGCTAATCCGCCCCTGGACCTGCTAGCACCTTCTGCGAATACCGGCGAAGACGCTGACCCAGCCAGCCAGCCAGCCAGCCAACGCGCTCGTCTGTGCCGGCACACTGCAGCTCGGCAACCGGGGAGCCCACAGCCAAGCCCTCGCGAGGCTGCTGTAGCTGGCCCACCCACCCACCTACCTCCCCCAAAGACGGGTCGTGTGGGAGCCAGGTGTCCGGACCCGGGCTGCGGTTAACCATTTACCCGCGTGCAATTCGTTAACCGACTCTGCTTCGGAAGTCCCGATGCGGGACGGATTTGCCGGCCGCTGCCGGCCCGGAGTTCCAGAGACCCGGCCGCCGGGGTCAGATTCGGCCGCCCCTTTGACACATGCAATTTCTGTACGGGGGCATTGGCGGGGTTCCCGGAGATATATGGGGAGGCGTTTTTCTCGACCACCTAGGAGTGGTCGACAGGCGGTACGGGCCTCCCCACTTCGTTAACCCGGGCCGCGCGGCGGCATTTACGGGCGAACGGCGACTTCGCCCGTCCGTCCGGCCGGACGGATTTTCCCACCGATTCCCACTGGCGGAAGTCCGCATGGGGACCGATTCGGTGGCCTCTGCCGGCCGGGGGGTCGCCCTCCTCGGGCAGCCTGCCGGTGCCCGGGCCGCCGAGTCGGAACCTTGGCCGAATGAATTTCGGACAAATGCCCCGATGCGGAAGTCCGTAAGGGGGCCGATTCGGAGGGCTGTGCCGGCCGGCCGGCCGGCGACACTTTCGGCCGGACCACCGGAGCTCCCCGCGAGTC
>NW_026779744.1:65000-72500 GCF_030144855.1 Hypanus sabinus
GTAGCCCTATTTTTGGCGGAGGGACCTGCGGTAGTCCCACCGAAAATGCCGCCCCTCGGCCGGCACGACCCTCCGAATTCGTCCCCTCGCGTCTCCCCGCCGCGGGACTTTGTCAGAAAATCATTCGGGCAAGGTTTCGATTCGGCGGCCCGAGCACCGGTAGTCAGCCCGTATATGCTGCCCCTCGGTCGGCTTGGGCCTGCGGATACGTCCCGCTGACTGACTTCCGCCATTGGGAATTCGTCCGAAAATCCATACGGGCGACCTTGGGAAGCGTGCGGAAATACCGCCGCGCGGCCCGGGTTAACGAAGTGGGGAGGCCCGTAACGCCCGTCGACCACTCCTAAGTGGTCGAGAAAAACGCCTCCCCGTAAATCTCCGGAAACCCCGCCAATGCCCCCGTACAGAAATTGCATGTGTCAAAGGGGCGGCCGTATCTGACCCCGGCTGCCGAGCCTCTGGAACTCCTGCCCGGCTACGACCCTCAAATCCGACCCGCATCCAGACTTCCGGAGCGGACTCAGTTAACGAATTGCCACCGGGCAACTGGTTAACCGGCAGTTCTCGGACGGCTCGTTAGCCGTGCCGACCGACCCCCCCGGCCGTGCGGTGGAGCAAGACAACAGTCCCCGGGCGGGCAATCGAGTTCCCGACCGGGCCCTGGCAGATCGTTAACCGGCCCGACCGGGACAAGTCGTTAACCAACTTCGGCGTGACAAATGGTTAACCGGCCCGGTCGGGACAAGTCGTTAACCAACTTCGGCGTGACAAATGGTTAACCGGCCCGGCCGGGACAAGTCGTTAACCAGACCCCAGCAGGCACTGCGGTAACCGACCGGGTCCGGTGCTGACATGCAGAACAGGACAAAGACTTGGGCAGCGGCCCGGCGCGGACAGTTCTTCCGTTCGCCGGCTCGGTGACAATTGGTTAACCGACCGGGCTCAGGCAAATCGTTAACCGACGTCGGCGAGACAAATGGTTAACCGGCTCGGCCGGGACAAGTCGTTAACCAACTTCGGCGTGACAAATGGTTAACCGGCCCGGCCGGGACAAGTCGTTAACCAGACCCCAGCAGGCACTGCGGTAACCGACCGGGTCCGGTGCTGACATGCAGAACAGGACAAAGACTTGGGCAGCGGCCCGGCGCGGACAGTTCTTCCGTTCGCCGGCTCGGTGACAATTGGTTAACCGACCGGGCTCAGGCAAATCGTTAACCGACGTCGGCGAGACAAATGGTTAACCGGCTCGGCCGGGACAAGTCGTTAACCAACTTCGGCGTGACAAATGGTTAACCGGCCCGGCCGGGACAAGTCGTTAACCAGACCCCAGCAGGCACTGCGGTAACCGACCGGGTCCGGTGCTGACATGCAGAACAGGACAAAGACTTGGGCAGCGGCCCGGCGCGGACAGTTCTTCCGTTCGCCGGCTCGGTGACAATTGGTTAACCGACCGGGCTCAGGCAAATCGTTAACCGACGTCGGCGAGACAAATGGTTAACCGGCTCGGCCGGGACAAGTCGTTAACCAACTTCGGCGTGACAAATGGTTAACCGGCCCGGCCGGGACAAGTCGTTAACCAGACCCCAGCAGGCACTGCGGTAACCGACCGGGTCCGGTGCTGACATGCAGAACAGGACAGAGACTTGGGCAGCGGCCCGGCGCGGACAGTTCTTCCGTTCGCCGGCTCGGTGACAATTGGTTAACCGACCGGGCTCAGGCAAATCGTTAACCGACGTCGGCGAGACAAATGGTTAACCGGCTCGGCCGGGACAAGTCGTTAACCAACTTCGGCGTGCCAAATGGTTAACCGGCCCGGCCGGGACAAGTCGTTAACCAGACCCCAGCAGGCACTGCGGTAACCGACCGGGTCCGGTGCTGACATGCAGAACAGGACAGAGACTTGGGCAGCGGCCCGGCGCGGACAGTTCTTCCGTTCGCCGGCTCGGTGACAATTGGTTAACCGACCGGGCTCAGGCAAATCGTTAACCGACGTCGGCGAGACAAATGGTTAACCGGCTCGGCCGGGACAAGTCGTTAACCAACTTCGGCGTGACAAATGGTTAACCGGCCCGGCCGGGACAAGTCGTTAACCAGACCCCAGCAGGCACTGCGGTAACCGACCGGGTCCGGTGCTGACATGCAGAACAGGACAGAGACTTGGGCAGCGGCCCGGCGCGGACAGTTCTTCCGTTCGCCGGCTCGGTGACAATTGGTTAACCGACCGGGCTCAGGCAAATCGTTAACCGACTTCGGCGTGACAAATGGTTAACCGGCCCGGCCGGGACAAGTCGTTAACCGACGTCGGCGTGACAAATGGTTAACCGGCCGGGCCGGGACAAGTCGTTAACCAGACCCGAGCCGGCACTTCGGTAACCGACCGGGTCCGGTGCTGTCATGCAGAACAGGACAGAGACTTAGGCAGCGGCCCGGCGCGGACAGTTCTTCCGTTCGCCGGCTCGGTGACAATTGGTTAACCGACCGGGCTCAGGCAAATCGTTAACCGACGTCGGCGAGACAAATGGTTAACCGGCTCGGCCGGGACAAGTCGTTAACCAACTTCGGCGTGACAAATGGTTAACCGGCCCGGCCGGGACAAGTCGTTAACCAGACCCCAGCAGGCACTGCGGTAACCGACCGGGTCCGGTGCTGACATGCAGAACAGGACAGAGACTTGGGCAGCGGCCCGGCGCGGACAGTTCTTCCGTTCGCCGGCTCGGTGACAATTGGTTAACCGACCGGGCTCAGGCAAATCGTTAACCGACGTCGGCGAGACAAATGGTTAACCGGCTCGGCCGGGACAAGTCGTTAACCAACTTCGGCGTGACAAATGGTTAACCGGCCCGGCCGGGACAAGTCGTTAACCAGACCCCAGCCGGCACTGCGGTAACCGACCGGGTCCGGTGCTGACACGCAGAACAGGACAGAGACTTAGGCAGCGGCCCGGCGCGGACAGTTCTTCCGTTCGCCGGCTCGTGACAATTGGTTAACCGACCGGGCTCAGGCAAATCGTTAACCGACGTCGGCGAGACAAATGGTTAACCGGCCCGGCCGGGACAAGTCGTTAACCAGTCCCGAGCCGGCTCTGCGGTAACCGACCGGGTCCGGTGCTGACGGGCAGAACAGGACAAAGACTTAGGCAGCAGCCCGGCGCGAACAGTTCTTCCGTTCCCCGGCTCGTGACGATTGGTTAACCGACCTCCGGTCCACCCTCCGAAAGTGCCGCCCCTCGGTCCGAACGTCGCTCCCAACACGTCCCCCGGCTGCTCCCCGCCGCGGGACCTTGTAGGTTTTGAATTCGGCGGAAGCCGTAGTTTTGGCCGAGCGCCATAACACGAGCCCTAGCCCCAGCCCAAGCCCTAACCCATATCCTAGCCCTAGCCCTAACCCTAACCCTAACCCCAGCCGTAACCCTAACCCAGGCCCTAACCCTAACGCTAACCCTAACCCCCGCCCTAACCCTAAACCTAACCCCAGCCCTAACCCTGAACCTAACCCTAACCCTAGACCTAACCCCAGCCCTAACCCTAGCCCTGGCCCTAACCCTAACCCTAAACCTGGCCCGAACCCAATCCCCGGGCGGGCAATCGGTTTGCCCGACCGGGCCCTGGCAAATCGTTAACCAACGTCGGCGAGACAAATCGTTAACCAACGCCGGCGAGACAAATCGTTAACCAGCCCGGCCGGGACAAGTCGTTAACCAACCCTAATGCGGCGGGACTTGGAATAATTCCGACGTCTGCCGAGGACTGCGATGGGCGGTGCGACCTCCTGTAGTCCCGACGGAGGAGCCGCCCCTCGGCCGGCACGGCCCTCCGAAGACGTCCCCTCGCGGCCACCCGCCGAGGTATGACGCGTGCGGTCCTGCCAGGAGCACAACCCAAACCTTAAAACTAACCCTGGCCATAGCACGAGCCCTAGCCCCAGCCCAAGCCCCAACCCATATCCTAGGCCTAGCCCTGACCCTAGCCCCAACCCTAGCCCTAACCCCAGCCCTAACCCTAAAGCTAACCCCCGCCCTAACCCGAGCCCTAGCCCCAACCCGAACGCTAAACCTAACCCTAACCCCAACCCCAACCCTAGCCCTAACCCCAGCCCTAACCCTAAAGCTAACCCCCGCCCTCACCCGAGCCCTAGCCCCAACCCGAACGCTAACCCTAACCCTAACCCCAACCCCAACCCTAACCCTAACCCTAACCCTAGCCCCAGCCCAAGCCCCAACCCATATCCTAGCCCTAGCCCTGACCCTAGCCCGAACCCTAACCCTAACCCTAACCCCAGCCCTAACCCTAAAGCTAACCCCAACCCTAACCCTAACCCTAGCCCCAACCCTAACGCTCACCCTAACCCCAGCCCTAACCCTAATCCTAACCCCAGCTCTAAGCCTAAGCCCCGCCCTAACCCGAGCCCTAACCCCAACCACAACCCTAACCCTAACCCTAACCCTAACCCTAGCCCGAACCCAATCCCCGGGCGGGCAATCGGGTTGCCCGCCCGGGCCCTGGCAAATCGTTAACCAACGTCGGCGAGACAAGTCGTTAACCAGCCCGGCCGGGACAAGTCGTTAACCAACGTCGGCGAGACAAGTCGTTAACCAACGTCGGCGAGACAAGTCGTTAACCAGCCCGGCCGGGACAAGTCGTTAACCAACCCTAATGCGGCGGGACTTGGAATAATTTCGACGTCTGCCGAGGACTGCGATGGGCGGTGCGATCTCCTGTAGTCCCGACGGAGGAGCCGCCCCTCGGCCGGCACGGCCCTCCGAAGACGTCCCCTCGCGGCCACCCGCCGAGGTATGACGCGTGCGGACCTGCCAGGAGCACAACCCAAACCTTAAAACTAACCCTGGCTATAGCACGAGCCCTAGCCCCAGCCCAAGCCCCAACCCATATCCTAGGCCTAGCCCTGACCCTAGACCCAACCCTAGCCCTAACCCCAGCCCTAACCCTAAAGCTAACCCCCGCCCTAACCCGAGCCCTAGCCCCAACCCGAACGCTAACCCTAACCCTGACCCTAACCCTAACCCTAACCCTAACCCTAACCCTAACCCTAACCCTAACCCTAACCCTAACCCTAACCCTAACCCTAACCCTAACCCTAACCCTAACCCTAACCCTAACCCTAGCCCGAACCCAATCCCCGGGCGGGCAATCGGGTTGCCCGACCGGGCCCTGGCAAATCGTTAACCAACGTCGGCGAGACAAGTCGTTAACCAGCCCGGCCGGGACAAGTCGTTAACCAGCCCGGCCGGGACAAGTCGTTAACCAACGTCGGCGAGACAAGTCGTTAACCAGCCCGGCCGGGACAAGTCGTTAACCAGCCCGGCCGGGACAAGTCGTTAACCAACGTCGGCGAGACAAGTCGTTAACCAGCCCGGCCGGGACAAGTCGTTAACCAACCCTAATGCGGCGGGACTTGGAATAATTTCGACGTCTGCCGAGGACTGCGATGGGCGGTGCGACCTCCTGTAGTCCCGACGGAGGAGCCGCCCCTCGGCCGGCACGACCCTCGGAAGACGTCCCCTCGCGGCAAGCCAGCCGAGGTATGACGCGTGCGGACCTGCCAGGAGCACAACCCAAACCTTAAAACTAACCCTGGCCATAGCACGAGCCCTAGCCCCAGCCCAAGCCCCAACCCATATCCTAGCCCTAGCCCCAGCCCAAGCCCCAACCCATATCCTAGCCCTAGCCCTGACCCTAGCCCTAACCCCAACCCTAACCCTAACCCCAGCCCTAACCCTAAAGCTAACCCCAACCCTAACCCTAACCCTAGCCCCAACCCTGACCCTAACCCTAACCCTAGCCCCAACCCTAACCCTAACCCTAACCCTAACCCTAACCCTAACCCTAACCCTAACCCTAACCCTAACCCTAACCCTAACCCTAACCCTAACCCTAACCCTAGCCCGAACCCAATCCCCGGGCGGGCAATCGGGTTGCCCGAACGGGCCCTGGCAAATCGTTAACCAACGTCGGCGAGACAAGTCGTTAACCAGCCCTGCCGGGACAAGTCGTTAACCAACGTCGGCGAGACAAGTCGTTAACCAGCCCGGCCGGGACAAGTCGTTAACCAACCCTAATGCGGCGGGACTTGGAATAATTCCGACGTCTGCCGAGGACTGCGATGGGCGGTGCGACCTCCTGTAGTCCCGACGGAGGAGCCGCCCCTCGGCCGGCACGGCCCTCCGAAGACGCCCCCTCGCGGCAGCCCGCCGAGCTATGGCGCGCGGGGACCTGCCAGGAGCACAAGCCAAACCTTAACCCTAACCCTGGCACTAACCCTAACCCTAACCCTGACGCCAGCCCTAACCCTAACACTAGCCCTAACTAACCCTAACCCTCACCCTCACCCTAAAACGCCCAGTCTTTGTAACTGGGCGTACGTCGGTCCCGCAGCGGCGCGCGGCTAATCCGCCCCTGGACCTGCTAGCACCTTCTGCGAATACCGGCGAAGACGCTGACCCAGCCAGCCAGCCAGCCAGCCAACGCGCTCGTCTGTGCCGGCACACTGCAGCTCGGCAACCGGGGAGCCCACAGCCAAGCCCTCGCGAGGCTGCTGTAGCTGGCCCACCCACCCACCTACCTCCCCCAAAGACGGGTCGTGTGGGAGCCAGGTGTCCGGACCCGGGCTGCGGTTAACCATTTACCCGCGTGCAATTCGTTAACCGACTCTGCTTCGGAAGTCCCGATGCGGGACGGATTTGCCGGCCGCTGCCGGCCCGGAGTTCCAGAGACCCGGCCGCCGGGGTCAGATTCGGCCGCCCCTTTGACACATGCAATTTCTGTACGGGGGCATTGGCGGGGTTCCCGGAGATATATGGGGAGGCGTTTTTCTCGACCACCTAGGAGTGGTCGACAGGCGGTACGGGCCTCCCCACTTCGTTAACCCGGGCCGCGCGGCGGCATTTACGGGCGAACGGCGACTTCGCCCGTCCGTCCGGCCGGACGGATTTTCCCACCGATTCCCACTGGCGGAAGTCCGCATGGGGACCGATTCGGTGGCCTCTGCCGGCCGGGGGGTCGCCCTCCTCGGGCAGCCTGCCGGTGCCCGGGCCGCCGAGTCGGAACCTTGGCCGAATGAATTTCGGACAAATGCCCCGATGCGGAAGTCCGTAAGGGGGCCGATTCGGAGGGCTGTGCCGGCCGGCCGGCCGGCGACACTTTCGGCCGGACCACCGGAGCTCCCCGCGAGTCCCGACTCCGAGACTTGTAGTCCCGGGCGGGCGGGCGGGAGCCACGGTCGAGGCGCGGCATCCGTCCACGGTGGGACCACCACCAGCGGAGGGCCGCCCGTCGACCGAGGCGAGCTAGCTCCGGTCGAACGCAGCGGCGCCGGTTAACGAAGAGGCGCCTGAATTTGCCGCCCACACCGACAACACTAATTATGCCCATCGGCGCGCCGCGAAGTCGGCTGGGCAACTCGTTAACCAACCCGATCTGCGCGCAGCAGCTGGCCCGGGCAACTGGTTAACCGAGCCGGACTTCCTGATTCGGCGTGCACCAA
>NW_026779745.1:0-75554 GCF_030144855.1 Hypanus sabinus
CCACGGGAGTGTGTGATGGGACGGTGTGGAGGGGGATTCACTCTGTGTCTGACCCCGGGAGAGTGTGATGGGCGGTGTAGAGGAATAATCACTCTGTGGCTGACCCCGGGAGTGTTTGATGGGACCGGGTAGAAGAACAATCTCTCTGTGTCTGACCCCGGGAGAGTTTGATGGAACCGTGTAGAGGAATAATCACTCTGTGTTTGACCACGGGAGTGTGTGATGCGTCGGTGTAGAGTATTAATCACTCGGTGTCTGACCACGGGAGTGTGTGATGGGACGGTGTGGAGGG
This sequence comes from Hypanus sabinus, assembly GCF_030144855.1. Lineage (NCBI taxonomy): Eukaryota > Metazoa > Chordata > Chondrichthyes > Myliobatiformes > Dasyatidae > Hypanus > Hypanus sabinus. Next base: position 293 of record NW_026779745.1, read on the forward strand.
AGATTCACTCTGTGTCTGACCCCGGGAGTGTTTGATTGGACCGTGTAGAGGAATAATCTCTCTGTGTCTGACACCCGGATTGTATGATGGGTCTGTGTGGAGGGAGATTCAGTCTGTGTCTGACCCCGGGAGAGTTTCATGGGGCTTTGTAGAGGAATAATCACTCTGTGGCTGACCACGGGAGTGTTTGATGGGACCGGGTAGAGGAATAATCTCTCTGTGTCTGACCCGGGGAGTGTTTGATGGTACCGTGTAGATCAATAATCACTCTGTGTCTGACCCCGGGAGTGTGTGATGGGACGGTGTGGAGGGAGATTCACTCTGTGTCTGACCCCGGGAGAGTGTGATGGGCGGTGTAGAGGAATAATCACTCTGTGGCTGACCCCGGGAGTGTTTGATGGGACCGGGTAGAGGAATAATCACTCTGTGTCTGACCCGGGGAGTGTTTGATGGTACCGTGTAGATCAATAATCACTCTGTGTCTGACCCCGGGAGTGTGTGATGGGACGGTGTGGAGGGAGATTCACTCTGTGTCTGACCCCGGGAGTGTTTGATTGGACCGTGTAGAGGAAAAAACACTCTGTGTCTGACCACGTGAGTGTGTGATGGGACGGTGTGGAGGGAGATTCACTCTGTGTCTGACCCCGGGAGAGTGTGATGGGCGGTGTAGAGGAATAATCACTCTGTGGCTGACCCCGGGAGTGTTTGATGGGACCGGGTAGAGGAATAATCTCTCTGTGTCTGACCCCGGGAGAGTTTGATGGAACCGTGTAGAGGAATAATCACTCTGTGTTTGACCACGGGAGTGTGTGATGGGACGGTGTGGAGGGAGATTCAGTCTATGTCTGACCCCGGGAGTGTTTGATGGGACCTTGTAGAGGAATAATCACACTGTGTCTGACCACGGGAGTGTGTGATGGGACGGTGTGGAGGGAGATTCACTCTGTGTCTGACCCCGTGAGTGTTTGATGGGACCGTGTAGAGGAATAATCACTCTGTGTCTGACCACGGGAGTGTGTGATGGGACGGTGTGGAGGGAGATTCACTCTGTGACTGACCCCGGGAGAGTGTGATGGGCGGTGTAGAGGGATAATCACTCTGCGGCTGACCCCGGGAGTGTTTGATTGGACCGTGTAGAGGAATAATCACTCTGTGTCTGACCCCGGGATTGTATGATGGGTCTGTGTGGAGGGAGATTCAGTCTGTGTCTGACCCCGGGAGTGTTTGATGGCACCGTGTAGAGGAATAATCTCCCTGTGTCTGACCCCGGGTGTGTGTGATTGGACGGTGAGGATTGAGATTCACTCTGTGTCTGACCCCGGGAGTGTTTGATGGGTCCGTGTAGAGGAATAATCTCTCTGTATCTGACCCCGGGAGTGTTTGATGGTACCGTGTAGAATAAACTATCTGTGTCTGACCCCGGGAGTATGTGATGGGACGGTGTGAATTGAGATTCACTCTGTGTCTGTCCCCGGTAGTGTTTGATGGGACCTTGTAGAGGAATAATCACTCTGTGTTTGACCACGGGAGTGTGTGATGCGTCGGTGTAGAGTATTAATCACTCTGTGTCTGACCACGGGAGTGTGTGATGGGACGGTGTGGAGGGAAATTCAGTCTATGTCTGACCCCGGGAGTGTTTGATGGGACCGTGTAGAGGAATAATCACACTGTGTCTGACCACGGGAGTGTGTGATGGGACGGTGTGGAGGGAGATTCACTCTGTGTCTGACCCCGGGAGTGTTTGATGGGACCATGTAGAGGAATAATCACTCTGTGTCTGACCACGGGAGTGCGTGATGGGACGGTGTGGAGGGAGATTCACTCTGTGTCTGACCCCGGGAGAGTGTGATGGGCGGTGTAGAGGGATAATCACTCTGCGGCTGACCCCGGGAGTGTTTGATTAGACCGTGTAGAGGAATAATCACTCTGTGTCTGACCACGGAAGTCTTTGATGTGACCTTGTAGAGGGATAATGATTCTGTGTCTGACACCGGGAGTGTTTGATGGGACCGTGTAGAGGAATAATCTCTCTGTGTCTGACCCCGGGAGTGTTTGATTGTATCGTGTAGAGGAATAATCTCTCTGTGTGTGACCCCGGGTGTGTTTGATGGGACCGTGTAGAGGAATAATCACACTGTGTCTGACCACGGGAGTGTGTAATGGGACGGTGTGGAGGGATAATCACTCTGCGGCTGAACCCGGGAGTGTGTGATGGGACCGTGTGGAGGAAAAATCACTCTGTGTCTGACTACGGGAGTGCGTGATGGGACCGTGTGGAGGGAGATTCACTCTGTGTCTGACCCCGGGAGTGTTTGATTGTACCGTGTAGAGGAATAATCTCTCTGTGTCTGACCCCGGGAGTGTTTGATTGGACCGTGTAGATCAATGATCACTCTGTGTCTGACCCCGGGAGTGTGTGATGGGACGGTGTGGAGGGAGATTCAGTCTGTGTCTGACCCCGGGAGTGTTTGATGGGTCCGTGTAGAGGAATAATCATTTTGTGTAAGACCACGGGAGTGTGTGATGGGACCGTGTAGAGGAAAAATCTCTCTGTGTCTGACCACGGGAGTGTGTGATGGGACGGTGTGGAGGGAGAATCACTCTGTGTCTGACCACGGGAGAGTGTGATGGGCGGTGTAGAGGAATAATCACTCTGTGGCTGACCCCGGGAGTGTTTGATGGGACCGGGTAGAGGAATAATCTCTCTGTGTCTGACCCGGGGAGTGTTTGATGGTACCGTGTAGATCAATAATCACTCTGTGTCTGACCCCGGGAGTGTGTGATGGGACGGTGTGGAGGGAGATTCACTCTGATTCTGACCCCGGGAGTGTTTGATGGAACCGTGTAGAGGAATAATCACTCTGTGTTTGACCACGGGAGTGTGTGATGCGTCGGTGTAGAGTATTAATCACTCTGTGTCTGACCACGGGAGTGTGTGATGGGACGGTGTGGAGGGAGATTCAGTCTATGTCTGACCCCGGGAGTGTTTGATGGGACCGTGTAGAGGAATAATCAATCTGTGTCTGACCACGGAAGTGTTTGATGTGACCTTGTAGATTGATAATGACTCTGTGTCTGACCCCGGGAGTGTTTGATTGTACCGTGTAGAGGAATAATCTCGCTGTGTCTGACCCCGGGTGTGTGTGTGATTGGACGGTGAGGATTGAGATTCACTCTGTGTCTGACCCCGGGAGTGTTTGATGGTACCGTGTAGAGGAATAATCTCTCTGTGTCTGACCCCGGGAGTGTTTGATTGGACCGTGTAGATCAATGATCACTCTGTGTCTGACCCCGGGAGTGTGTGATGGGACGGTGTGGAGGGAGATTCAGTCTGTGTCTGACCCCGGGAGTGTTTGATGGGTCCGTGTAGAGGAATAATCATACTGTGTCTGACCACGGGAGTGTGTGATGGGACCGTGTAGAGGAAAAATCACTCTGTGTCTGACCACGGGAGTGTGTGATGGGCGGTGTAGAGGAATAATCACTCTGTGGCTGACCCCGGGAGTGTTTGATGGGACCGGGTAGAGGAATAATCTCTCTGTGTCTGACCCCGGGAGTGTTTGATGGTACCGTGTAGAGGAATAATCTCTCTGTGTCTGACCCCGGGAGAGTTTGATGGGACGGTGTAGAGGAATAATCACACTGTGTCTGACCACGGGAGTGTGTGATGGGACGGTGTGGAGGGAGATTCACTCTGTGTCTGACCCCGGGAGTGTTTGTTTGGACCGTGTAGAGGAAAAATCACTCTGTGTCTGACCACGGGAGTGTGTGATGGGACGGTGTGGAGGGAGATTCACTCTGTGTCTGACCCCGGGAGAGTGTGATGGGCGGTGTATAGGAATAATCACACTGTGGCTGACCCCGGGAGTGTTTGATGGGACCGGGTAGAGGAATAATCTCTCTGTGTCTGACCCGGGGAGTGTTTGATGGTACCGTGTAGATCAATAATCACTCTGTGTCTGACCCCGGGAGTGTGTGATGGGACGGTGTGGAGGGAGATACACCCTGATTCTGACCCCGGGAGTGTTTGATGGAACCGTGTAGAGGAATAATCACTCTGTGTTTTACCACGGGAGTGTGTGATGCGTCGGTGTAGAGTATTAATCACTCTGTGTCTGACCACGGGAGTGTGTGATGGGACGGTGTGGAGGGAGATTCACTCTGTGACTGACCCCGGGAGAGTGTGATGGGCGTTGTAGAGGGATAATCACTCTGCGGCTGACCCCGGGAGTGTTTGATTGGACCGTGTAGAGGAATAATCTCCCTGTGTCTGACCCCGTGTGTGTGTGATTGGACGGTGAGGATTGAGATTCACTCTGTGTCTGACCCCGGGAGTGTTTGATGGGTCCGTGTAGAGGAATAATCTCCCTGTGTCTGACCCCGGGTGTGTGTGATTGGACGGTGAGGATTGAGATTCACTCTGTGTCTTACCCCGGGAGTGTGTGATGCGACCTTGTAGAGGAATAATCACTCTGTGTCTTACCCCGGGAGTGTGTGATGGGACGGAGTGAGGAAGATTCACTCTACGTCTGACCCCGGGAGTTTTTGATGGGACGGCGTAGAGGAATAATAACTCTGTGTCTGACCCTGGGAGTGTTTGATGGTACCGTGTAGAGGAATAATCACTCTGTGTCTGACCACCGGGATCGTTTGATGGGACCGTGCAGAGGAATAATCACACTGTGTCTGACCACGGGAGTGTGTGATGGGACGGTGTGGAGGGAGATTCACTCTGTGTCTGACCCCGGGAGTGTTTGATGGGACCGTGTAGAGGAATAATCACTCTGTGTCTGACCACGGGAGTGTGTGATGGGACAGTGTAGAGGGATAATCACTCTGCGGCTGACCCCGGGAGTGTTTGATTAGACCGTGTAGAGGAATAATCACTCTGTGTCTGACCCCGGGATTGTATGATGGGATGGTGTGGAGGGAGATTCAGTCTGTGTCTGACCCCGGGAGTGTTTGATGGAACCATGTAGAGGAATAATCCGTGTGTGTCTGACCCTGGGAGTGTGTGATGGGACTGTGTGGAGGGAGATTCACCCTGTGTCTGACCCCGGGAGTGTTTGATGGAACCATGTAGAGGAATAATCACTCTGTGTTTGACCACGGGAGTGTGTGATGGGACGGTGTGGAGGGAGATTCAGTTTGTGTCTGACCCCGGGAGTGTTTGATGGGACCGTGTAGAGGAATAATCACACTGTGTCTGACCCCGGGAGAGTGTGATGGGCGGTGTAGAGGAATAATCACTCTGTGGCTGACCCCGGGAGTGTTTGATGGGACCGGGTAGTGGAATAATCTCTCTGTGTCTGACCCGGGGAGTGTTTGATGGTACCGTGTAGAGGAATAATCTCTCTGTGTCTGACCCCGGGAGTGTTTGATTGGACCGTGTAGATCAATAATCACTCTGTGTCTGACCCCGGGACTGTGTGATGGGACGGTGTGGAGGGAGATTCACCCTGATTCTGACCCCGGGAGTGTTTGATGGAACCGTGTAGAGGAATAATCACTCTGTGTTTGACCACGGGAGTGTGTGATGCATCGGTGTAGAGTATTAATCACTCTGTGTCTGACCACGGAAGTGTGTGATGGGACGGTGTAGAGGGAGATTCACTCTGTGTCTGACCCCGGGAGTGTTTGATTGTACCGTGTAGAGGAATAATCTCTCTGTGTCTGACCCCGGGAGTGTTTGATTGGACCGTGTAGATCAATGATCACTCTGTGTCTGACCCCGGGAGTGTGTGATGGGACGGTGTGGAGGGAGATTCAGTCTGTGTCTGACCCCGGGAGTGTTTGATGGGTCCGTGTAGAGGAATAATCATACTGTGTCTGACCACGGGAGTGTGTGATGGGTCCGTGTAGAGGAAAAATCTCTCTGTGTCTGACCACGGGAGTGTGTGATGGGACGGTGTGGAGGGAGAATCACTCTGTGTCTGACCCCGGGAGAGTGTGATGGGCGGTGTAGAGGAATAATCACTCTGTGGCTGACCCCGGGAGTGTTTGATGGGACCGGGTAGAGGAATAATCTCTCTGTGTCTGACCCGGGGAGTGTTTGATGGTACCGTGTAGATCAATAATCACTCTGTGTCTGACCCCGGGAGTGTGTGATGGGACGGTGTGGAGGGAGATTCACTCTGATTCTGACCCCGGGAGTGTTTGATGGAACCGTGTAGAGGAATAATCACTCTGTGTTTGACCACGGGAGTGTGTGATGCGTCGGTGTAGAGTATTAATCACTCTGTGTCTGACCACGGGAGTGTGTGATGGGACGGTGTGGAGGGAGATTCAGTCTATGTCTGACCCCGGGAGTGTTTGATGGGACCGTGTAGAGGAATAATCAATCTGTGTCTGACCACGGAAGTGTTTGATGTGACCTTGTAGATTGATAATGACTCTGTGTCTGACCCCGGGAGTGTTTGATTGTACCGTGTAGAGGAATAATCTCGCTGTGTCTGACCCCGGGTGTGTGTGTGATTGGACGGTGAGGATTGAGATTCACTCTGTGTCTGACCCCGGGAGTGTTTGATGGTACCGTGTAGAGGAATAATCTCTCTGTGTCTGACCCCGGGAGTGTTTGATTAGACCGTGTAGATCAATGATCACTCTGTCTCTGACCCCGGGAGTGTGTGATGGGACGGTGTGGAGGGAGATTCAGTCTGTGTCTGACCCCGGGAGTGTTTGATGGGTCCGTGTAGAGGAATAATCATACTGTGTCTGACCACGGGAGTGTGTGATGGGACCGTGTAGAGGAAAAATCACTCTGTGTCTGACCACGGGAGTGTGTGATGGGACGGTGTGGAGGGAGAATCACTGTGTGTCTGACCCCGGGAGAGTGTGATGGGCGGTGTAGAGGAATAATCACTCTGTGGCTGACCCCTGGAGTGTTTGATGGGACCGGGTAGAGGAATAATCTCGCTGTGTCTGACCCCGGGTGTGTGTGTGATTGGACGGTGAGGATTGAGATTCACTCTGTGTCTGACCCCGGGAGTGTTTGATGGTACCGTGTAGAGGAATAATCTCTCTGTGTCTGACCCCGGGAGTGTTTGATTAGACCGTGTAGATCAATGATCACTCTGTCTCTGACCCCGGGAGTGTGTGATGGGACGGTGTGGAGGGAGATTCAGTCTGTGTCTGACCCCGGGAGTGTTTGATGGGACCGTGTAGAGGAATAATCACTCTGTGTCTGACCACGGGAGTGTGTGATGGGACAGTGTAGAGGGATAATCACTCTGCGGCTGACCCCGGGAGTGTTTGATTAGACCGTGTAGAGGAATAATCACTCTGTGTCTGACCCCGGGATTGTATGATGGGATGGTGTGGAGGGAGATTCAGTCTGTGTCTGACCCCGGGAGTGTTTGATGGAACCATGTAGAGGAATAATCCGTGTGTGTCTGACCCTGGGAGTGTGTGATGGGACTGTGTGGAGGGAGATTCACCCTGTGTCTGACCCCGGGAGTGTTTGATGGAACCATGTAGAGGAATAATCACTCTGTGTTTGACCACGGGAGTGTGTGATGGGACGGTGTGGAGGGAGATTCAGTTTGTGTCTGACCCCGGGAGTGTTTGATGGGACCGTGTAGAGGAATAATCACACTGTGTCTGACCCCGGGAGAGTGTGATGGGCGGTGTAGAGGAATAATCACTCTGTGGCTGACCCCGGGAGTGTTTGATGGGACCGGGTAGTGGAATAATCTCTCTGTGTCTGACCCGGGGAGTGTTTGATGGTACCGTGTAGAGGAATAATCTCTCTGTGTCTGACCCCGGGAGTGTTTGATTGGACCGTGTAGATCAATAATCACTCTGTGTCTGACCCCGGGACTGTGTGATGGGACGGTGTGGAGGGAGATTCACCCTGATTCTGACCCCGGGAGTGTTTGATGGAACCGTGTAGAGGAATAATCACTCTGTGTTTGACCACGGGAGTGTGTGATGCATCGGTGTAGAGTATTAATCACTCTGTGTCTGACCACGGAAGTGTGTGATGGGACGGTGTAGAGGGAGATTCACTCTGTGTCTGACCCCGGGAGTGTTTGATTGTACCGTGTAGAGGAATAATCTCTCTGTGTCTGACCCCGGGAGTGTTTGATTGGACCGTGTAGATCAATGATCACTCTGTGTCTGACCCCGGGAGTGTGTGATGGGACGGTGTGGAGGGAGATTCAGTCTGTGTCTGACCCCGGGAGTGTTTGATGGGTCCGTGTAGAGGAATAATCATACTGTGTCTGACCACGGGAGTGTGTGATGGGTCCGTGTAGAGGAAAAATCTCTCTGTGTCTGACCACGGGAGTGTGTGATGGGACGGTGTGGAGGGAGAATCACTCTGTGTCTGACCCCGGGAGAGTGTGATGGGCGGTGTAGAGGAATAATCACTCTGTGGCTGACCCCGGGAGTGTTTGATGGGACCGGGTAGAGGAATAATCTCTCTGTGTCTGACCCGGGGAGTGTTTGATGGTACCGTGTAGATCAATAATCACTCTGTGTCTGACCCCGGGAGTGTGTGATGGGACGGTGTGGAGGGAGATTCACTCTGATTCTGACCCCGGGAGTGTTTGATGGAACCGTGTAGAGGAATAATCACTCTGTGTTTGACCACGGGAGTGTGTGATGCGTCGGTGTAGAGTATTAATCACTCTGTGTCTGACCACGGGAGTGTGTGATGGGACGGTGTGGAGGGAGATTCAGTCTATGTCTGACCCCGGGAGTGTTTGATGGGACCGTGTAGAGGAATAATCAATCTGTGTCTGACCACGGAAGTGTTTGATGTGACCTTGTAGATTGATAATGACTCTGTGTCTGACCCCGGGAGTGTTTGATTGTACCGTGTAGAGGAATAATCTCGCTGTGTCTGACCCCGGGTGTGTGTGTGATTGGACGGTGAGGATTGAGATTCACTCTGTGTCTGACCCCGGGAGTGTTTGATGGTACCGTGTAGAGGAATAATCTCTCTGTGTCTGACCCCGGGAGTGTTTGATTAGACCGTGTAGATCAATGATCACTCTGTCTCTGACCCCGGGAGTGTGTGATGGGACGGTGTGGAGGGAGATTCAGTCTGTGTCTGACCCCGGGAGTGTTTGATGGGTCCGTGTAGAGGAATAATCATACTGTGTCTGACCACGGGAGTGTGTGATGGGACCGTGTAGAGGAAAAATCACTCTGTGTCTGACCACGGGAGTGTGTGATGGGACGGTGTGGAGGGAGAATCACTGTGTGTCTGACCCCGGGAGAGTGTGATGGGCGGTGTAGAGGAATAATCACTCTGTGGCTGACCCCTGGAGTGTTTGATGGGACCGGGTAGAGGAATAATCTCGCTGTGTCTGACCCCGGGTGTGTGTGTGATTGGACGGTGAGGATTGAGATTCACTCTGTGTCTGACCCCGGGAGTGTTTGATGGTACCGTGTAGAGGAATAATCTCTCTGTGTCTGACCCCGGGAGTGTTTGATTAGACCGTGTAGATCAATGATCACTCTGTCTCTGACCCCGGGAGTGTGTGATGGGACGGTGTGGAGGGAGATTCAGTCTGTGTCTGACCCCGGGAGTGTTTGATGGGTCCGTGTAGAGGAATAATCATACTGTGTCTGACCACGGGAGTGTGTGATGGGACCGTGTAGAGGAAAAATCACTCTGTGTCTGACCACGGGAGTGTGTGATGGGACGGTGTGGAGGGAGAATCACTGTGTGTCTGACCCCGGGAGAGTGTGATGGGCGGTGTAGAGGAATAATCACTCTGTGGCTGACCCCTGGAGTGTTTGATGGGACCGGGTAGAGGAATAATCTCTCTGTGTCTGACCCCGGGAGTGTTTGATGGTACCGTGTAGAGGAATAATCTCTCTGTGTCTGACCGCGGGAGTGTTTGATGGGACCGTGTAGAGGAATAATCACACTGTGTCTGACCACGGGAGTGTGGGATGGGACGGTGTGGAGGGAGATTCAGTCTATGTCTGACCCCGGGTGTGTTTGATGGGACCGTGTAGAGGAATAATCACACTGTGTCTGACCACGGGAGTGTGTAATGGGACGGTGTGGAGGGAGATTCACTCTGTGTCTGACCCCGGGAGAGTGGATGGGCGTTGTAGAGGGATAATCACTCTGCGGCTGAACCCGGGAGTGTGTGATGGGACCGTGTGGAGGAAAAATCACTCTGTGTCTGACTACGGGAGTGCGTGATGGGACCGTGTGGAGGGAGCTTCACTCTGTGTCTGACCCCGGGAGTGTTTGATTGTACCGTGTAGAGGAATAATCTCTCTGTGTCTGACCCCGGGAGTGTTTGATTGGACCGTGTAGATCAATGATCACTCTGTGTCTGACCCCGGGAGTGTGTGATGGGACGGTGTGGAGGGAGATTCAGTCTGTGTCTGACCCCGGGAGTGTTTGATGGGTCCGTGTAGAGGAATAATCATTTTGTGTAAGACCACGGGAGTGTGTGATGGGACCGTGTAGATCAATAATCACTCTGTGTCTGACCCCGGGAGTGTGTGATGGGACGGTGTGGAGGGAGATTCACCCTGATTCTGACCCCGGGAGTGTTTGATGGAACCGTGTAGAGGAATAATCACTCTGTGTTTGACCACGGGAGTGTGTGATGCGTCGGTTTAGAGTATTAATTACTCTGTGTCTGACCACGGGAGTGTGTGATGGGACGGTGTGGAGGGAGATTCAGTCTATGTCTGACCCCGGGAGTGTTTGATGGGACCGTGTAGAGGAATAATCACACTGTGTCTGACCACGGGAGTGTGTGATGGGACGGTGTGGAGGGAGATTCACTCTGTGTCTGACCCCGGGAGTGTTTGATGGGACCGTGTAGAGGAATAATCACTCTGTGTCTGACCACGGGAGTGTGCGATGGGACGGTGTGGAGGGAGATTCACACTTTGTCTGACCCCTGGAGAGTGTGATGGGCGGTGTAGAGGGATAATCACTCTGCGGCTGACCCCGGGAGTGTTTGATTGGACCGTGTAGAGGAATAATCACTCTGTGTCTGACCCCGGGATTGTATGATGGGACGGTGTGGAGGGAGATTCAGTCTGTGTCTCACTCCGGGAGTGTGTGATGGGACCGTGTAGAGGAATAATCAGTCTGTGTCTGACCCTGGAGTGTGTGTTGGTACGGTGTGGAGGGAGATTCATTCTGTGTCTGACCCAGGGAGTGTGTGATGGGCGGTGTAGAGGAACTTTCACTCTGTGTCTGACCCCGGGAGTGTGAGATGGGACCGTGTAGAGCAATAATCACTCTGTGTCTGACACCGGGAGAGTTTGATGAGACCTTGTAGAGGAATAATGACTCTGTGTCTGACACCGGGATTATTTGATGGGACCGTGTAGAGGAATAATCTCTCTGTGTCTGACCACGGAAGAGTTTGATGAGACCTTGTAGAGGAATAATGACTTTGTGTCTGACACCGGGATTGTTTGATGGGACCGTGTAGAGGAATAATCTCTCTGTGTCTGACCGCGGGAGTGTTTGATGGGACTGTGTGGAGGGAGATTCAGTCTGTGTCTGACCCCGGGAGTGTTTGATGGGACCGTGTAGAGGAATAATCACACTGTGTCTGACCACGGGAGAGTGTGATGGGACGGTGTGGAGGGAGATTCACTCTGTGTCTGACCCCGGGAGTGTTTGATTGGACCGTGTAGAGGAAAAATCGCTCTGTGTCTGACCACGGGAGTGTGTGATGGGACGGTGTGGAGGGAGATTCACTCTGTGTCTGACGTCGGGAGAGTGTGGTGGGCGGTGTAGAGGAATAATCACTCTGTGGCTGACCCCGGGAATGTTTGATGGGACCGGGTAGAGGAATAATCTCTCTGTGTCTGACCCCGGGAGTGTTTGATGGTACCGTGTAGAGGAATAATCTCTCTGTGTCTGACCCCGGGAGTGTTTGATGGGACCGTGTAGATCAATAATCACTCTGTGTCTGACCCCGGGAGTGTGTGATGGGACGGTGTGGAGGGAGATTCACCCTGATTCTGACCCCGGGAGTGTTTGATGGAACCGTGTAGAGGAATAATCCCTCTGTGTCTGACCCCGGGAGAGTGTGATGGGCGGTGTAGAGGAATAATCACTCTGTGGCTGACCCCTGGAGTGTTTGATGGGACCTGGTAGAGGAATAATCTCTCTGTGTCTGACCCCGGGAGTGTTTGATGGGACCGGGTAGAGGAATAATCTCTCTGTGTCTGACCCGGGGAGTGTTTGATGGTACCGTGTAGATCAATAATCACTCTGTGTCTGACCCCGGGAGTGTGTGATGGGACGGTGTGGAGGGAGATACACCCTGATTCTGACCCCGGGAGTGTTTGATGGAACCGTGTAGAGGAATAATCACTCTGTGTTTTACCACGGGAGTGTGTGATGCGTCGGTGTAGAGTATTAATCACTCTGTGTCTGACCACGGGAGTGTGTGATGGGACGGTGTGGAGGGAGATTCACTCTGTGACTGACCCCGGGAGAGTGTGATGGGCGTTGTAGAGGGATAATCACTCTGCGGCTGACCCCGGGAGTGTTTGATTGGACCGTGTAGAGGAATAATCTCCCTGTGTCTGACCCCGTGTGTGTGTGATTGGACGGTGAGGATTGAGATTCACTCTGTGTCTGACCCCGGGAGTGTTTGATGGGTCCGTGTAGAGGAATAATCTCCCTGTGTCTGACCCCGGGTGTGTGTGATTGGACGGTGAGGATTGAGATTCACTCTGTGTCTTACCCCGGGAGTGTGTGATGCGACCTTGTAGAGGAATAATCACTCTGTGTCTTACCCCGGGAGTGTGTGATGGGACGGAGTGAGGGAGATTCACTCTACGTCTGACCCCGGGAGTTTTTGATGGGACGGCGTAGAGGAATAATAACTCTGTGTCTGACCCTGGGAGTGTTTGATGGTACCGTGTAGAGGAATAATCACTCTGTGTCTGACCACCGGGATCGTTTGATGGGACCGTGCAGAGGAATAATCACACTGTGTCTGACCACGGGAGTGTGTGATGGGACGGTGTGGAGGGAGATTCACTCTGTGTCTGACCCCGGGAGTGTTTGATGGGACCGTGTAGAGGAATAATCACTCTGTGTCTGACCACGGGAGTGTGTGATGGGACAGTGTAGAGGGATAATCACTCTGCGGCTGACCCCGGGAGTGTTTGATTAGACCGTGTAGAGGAATAATCACTCTGTGTCTGACCCCGGGATTGTATGATGGGATGGTGTGGAGGGAGATTCAGTCTGTGTCTGACCCCGGGAGTGTTTGATGGAACCATGTAGAGGAATAATCCGTGTGTGTCTGACCCTGGGAGTGTGTGATGGGACTGTGTGGAGGGAGATTCACCCTGTGTCTGACCCCGGGAGTGTTTGATGGAACCATGTAGAGGAATAATCACTCTGTGTTTGACCACGGGAGTGTGTGATGGGACGGTGTGGAGGGAGATTCAGTTTGTGTCTGACCCCGGGAGTGTTTGATGGGACCGTGTAGAGGAATAATCACACTGTGTCTGACCCCGGGAGAGTGTGATGGGCGGTGTAGAGGAATAATCACTCTGTGGCTGACCCCGGGAGTGTTTGATGGGACCGGGTAGTGGAATAATCTCTCTGTGTCTGACCCGGGGAGTGTTTGATGGTACCGTGTAGAGGAATAATCTCTCTGTGTCTGACCCCGGGAGTGTTTGATTGGACCGTGTAGATCAATAATCACTCTGTGTCTGACCCCGGGACTGTGTGATGGGACGGTGTGGAGGGAGATTCACCCTGATTCTGACCCCGGGAGTGTTTGATGGAACCGTGTAGAGGAATAATCACTCTGTGTTTGACCACGGGAGTGTGTGATGCATCGGTGTAGAGTATTAATCACTCTGTGTCTGACCACGGAAGTGTGTGATGGGACGGTGTAGAGGGAGATTCACTCTGTGTCTGACCCCGGGAGTGTTTGATTGTACCGTGTAGAGGAATAATCTCTCTGTGTCTGACCCCGGGAGTGTTTGATTGGACCGTGTAGATCAATGATCACTCTGTGTCTGACCCCGGGAGTGTGTGATGGGACGGTGTGGAGGGAGATTCAGTCTGTGTCTGACCCCGGGAGTGTTTGATGGGTCCGTGTAGAGGAATAATCATACTGTGTCTGACCACGGGAGTGTGTGATGGGTCCGTGTAGAGGAAAAATCTCTCTGTGTCTGACCACGGGAGTGTGTGATGGGACGGTGTGGAGGGAGAATCACTCTGTGTCTGACCCCGGGAGAGTGTGATGGGCGGTGTAGAGGAATAATCACTCTGTGGCTGACCCCGGGAGTGTTTGATGGGACCGGGTAGAGGAATAATCTCTCTGTGTCTGACCCGGGGAGTGTTTGATGGTACCGTGTAGATCAATAATCACTCTGTGTCCGACCCCGGGAGTGTGTGATGGGACGGTGTGGAGGGAGATTCACTCTGATTCTGACCCCGGGAGTGTTTGATGGAACCGTGTAGAGGAATAATCACTCTGTGTTTGACCACGGGAGTGTGTGATGCGTCGGTGTAGAGTATTAATCACTCTGTGTCTGACCACGGGAGTGTGTGATGGGACGGTGTGGAGGGAGATTCAGTCTATGTCTGACCCCGGGAGTGTTTGATGGGACCGTGTAGAGGAATAATCAATCTGTGTCTGACCACGGAAGTGTTTGATGTGACCTTGTAGATTGATAATGACTCTGTGTCTGACCCCGGGAGTGTTTGATTGTACCGTGTAGAGGAATAATCTCGCTGTGTCTGACCCCGGGTGTGTGTGTGATTGGACGGTGAGGATTGAGATTCACTCTGTGTCTGACACCGGGAGTGTTTGATGGTACCGTGTAGAGGAATAATCTCTCTGTGTCTGACCCCGGGAGTGTTTGATTAGACCGTGTAGATCAATGATCACTCTGTCTCTGACCCCGGGAGTGTGTGATGGGACGGTGTGGAGGGAGATTCAGTCTGTGTCTGACCCCGGGAGTGTTTGATGGGTCCGTGTAGAGGAATAATCATACTGTGTCTGACCACGGGAGTGTGTGATGGGACCGTGTAGAGGAAAAATCACTCTGTGTCTGACCACGGGAGTGTGTGATGGGACGGTGTGGAGGGAGAATCACTGTGTGTCTGACCCCGGGAGAGTGTGATGGGCGGTGTAGAGGAATAATCACTCTGTGGCTGACCCCTGGAGTGTTTGATGGGACCGGGTAGAGGAATAATCTCGCTGTGTCTGACCCCGGGTGTGTGTGTGATTGGACGGTGAGGATTGAGATTCACTCTGTGTCTGACCCCGGGAGTGTTTGATGGTACCGTGTAGAGGAATAATCTCTCTGTGTCTGACCCCGGGAGTGTTTGATTAGACCGTGTAGATCAATGATCACTCTGTCTCTGACCCCGGGAGTGTGTGATGGGACGGTGTGGAGGGAGATTCAGACTGTGTCTGACCCCGGGAGTGTTTGATGGGTCCGTGTAGAGGAATAATCATACTGTGTCTGACCACGGGAGTGTGTGATGGGACCGTGTAGAGGAAAAATCACTCTGTGTCTGACCACGGGAGTGTGTGATGGGACGGTGTGGAGGGAGAATCACTGTGTGTCTGACCCCGGGAGAGTGTGATGGGCGGTGTAGAGGAATAATCACTCTGTGGCTGACCCCTGGAGTGTTTGATGGGACCGGGTAGAGGAATAATCTCTCTGTGTCTGACCCCGGGAGTGTTTGATGGTACCGTGTAGAGGAATAATCTCTCTGTGTCTGACCGCGGGAGTGTTTGATGGGACCGTGTAGAGGAATAATCACACTGTGTCTGACCACGGGAGTGTGGGATGGGACGGTGTGGAGGGAGATTCAGTCTATGTCTGACCCCGGGTGTGTTTGATGGGACCGTGTAGAGGAATAATCACACTGTGTCTGACCACGGGAGTGTGTAATGGGACGGTGTGGAGGGAGATTCACTCTGTGTCTGACCCCGGGAGAGTGGATGGGCGTTGTAGAGGGATAATCACTCTGCGGCTGAACCCGGGAGTGTGTGATGGGACCGTGTGGAGGAAAAATCACTCTGTGTCTGACTACGGGAGTGCGTGATGGGACCGTGTGGAGGGAGCTTCACTCTGTGTCTGACCCCGGGAGTGTTTGATTGTACCGTGTAGAGGAATAATCTCTCTGTGTCTGACCCCGGGAGTGTTTGATTGGACCGTGTAGATCAATGATCACTCTGTGTCTGACCCCGGGAGTGTGTGATGGGACGGTGTGGAGGGAGATTCAGTCTGTGTCTGACCCCGGGAGTGTTTGATGGGTCCGTGTAGAGGAATAATCATTTTGTGTAAGACCACGGGAGTGTGTGATGGGACCGTGTAGATCAATAATCACTCTGTGTCTGACCCCGGGAGTGTGTGATGGGACGGTGTGGAGGGAGATTCACCCTGATTCTGACCCCGGGAGTGTTTGATGGAACCGTGTAGAGGAATAATCACTCTGTGTTTGACCACGGGAGTGTGTGATGCGTCGGTTTAGAGTATTAATTACTCTGTGTCTGACCACGGGAGTGTGTGATGGGACGGTGTGGAGGGAGATTCAGTCTATGTCTGACCCCGGGAGTGTTTGATGGGACCGTGTAGAGGAATAATCACACTGTGTCTGACCACGGGAGTGTGTGATGGGACGGTGTGGAGGGAGATTCACTCTGTGTCTGACCCCGGGAGTGTTTGATGGGACCGTGTAGAGGAATAATCACTCTGTGTCTGACCACGGGAGTGTGTGATGGGACGGTGTGGAGGGAGATTCACACTTTGTCTGACCCCTGGAGAGTGTGATGGGCGGTGTAGAGGGATAATCACTCTGCGGCTGACCCCGGGAGTGTTTGATTGGACCGTGTAGAGGAATAATCACTCTGTGTCTGACCCCGGGATTGTATGATGGGACGGTGTGGAGGGAGATTCAGTCTGTGTCTCACTCCGGGAGTGTGTGATGGGACCGTGTAGAGGAATAATCAGTCTGTGTCTGACCCTGGAGTGTGTGTTGGTACGGTGTGGAGGGAGATTCATTCTGTGTCTGACCCAGGGAGTGTGTGATGGGCGGTGTAGAGGAACTTTCACTCTGTGTCTGACCCCGGGAGTGTGAGATGGGACCGTGTAGAGCAATAATCACTCTGTGTCTGACACCGGGAGAGTTTGATGAGACCTTGTAGAGGAATAATGACTCTGTGTCTGACACCGGGATTATTTGATGGGACCGTGTAGAGGAATAATCTCTCTGTGTCTGACCCGGGGAGTGTTTGATGGTACCGTGTAGATCAATAATCACTCTGTGTCCGACCCCGGGAGTGTGTGATGGGACGGTGTGGAGGGAGATTCACTCTGATTCTGACCCCGGGAGTGTTTGATGGAACCGTGTAGAGGAATAATCACTCTGTGTTTGACCACGGGAGTGTGTGATGCGTCGGTGTAGAGTATTAATCACTCTGTGTCTGACCACGGGAGTGTGTGATGGGACGGTGTGGAGGGAGATTCAGTCTATGTCTGACCCCGGGAGTGTTTGATGGGACCGTGTAGAGGAATAATCAATCTGTGTCTGACCACGGAAGTGTTTGATGTGACCTTGTAGATTGATAATGACTCTGTGTCTGACCCCGGGAGTGTTTGATTGTACCGTGTAGAGGAATAATCTCGCTGTGTCTGACCCCGGGTGTGTGTGTGATTGGACGGTGAGGATTGAGATTCACTCTGTGTCTGACACCGGGAGTGTTTGATGGTACCGTGTAGAGGAATAATCTCTCTGTGTCTGACCCCGGGAGTGTTTGATTAGACCGTGTAGATCAATGATCACTCTGTCTCTGACCCCGGGAGTGTGTGATGGGACGGTGTGGAGGGAGATTCAGTCTGTGTCTGACCCCGGGAGTGTTTGATGGGTCCGTGTAGAGGAATAATCATACTGTGTCTGACCACGGGAGTGTGTGATGGGACCGTGTAGAGGAAAAATCACTCTGTGTCTGACCACGGGAGTGTGTGATGGGACGGTGTGGAGGGAGAATCACTGTGTGTCTGACCCCGGGAGAGTGTGATGGGCGGTGTAGAGGAATAATCACTCTGTGGCTGACCCCTGGAGTGTTTGATGGGACCGGGTAGAGGAATAATCTCGCTGTGTCTGACCCCGGGTGTGTGTGTGATTGGACGGTGAGGATTGAGATTCACTCTGTGTCTGACCCCGGGAGTGTTTGATGGTACCGTGTAGAGGAATAATCTCTCTGTGTCTGACCCCGGGAGTGTTTGATTAGACCGTGTAGATCAATGATCACTCTGTCTCTGACCCCGGGAGTGTGTGATGGGACGGTGTGGAGGGAGATTCAGACTGTGTCTGACCCCGGGAGTGTTTGATGGGTCCGTGTAGAGGAATAATCATACTGTGTCTGACCACGGGAGTGTGTGATGGGACCGTGTAGAGGAAAAATCACTCTGTGTCTGACCACGGGAGTGTGTGATGGGACGGTGTGGAGGGAGAATCACTGTGTGTCTGACCCCGGGAGAGTGTGATGGGCGGTGTAGAGGAATAATCACTCTGTGGCTGACCCCTGGAGTGTTTGATGGGACCGGGTAGAGGAATAATCTCTCTGTGTCTGACCCCGGGAGTGTTTGATGGTACCGTGTAGAGGAATAATCTCTCTGTGTCTGACCGCGGGAGTGTTTGATGGGACCGTGTAGAGGAATAATCACACTGTGTCTGACCACGGGAGTGTGGGATGGGACGGTGTGGAGGGAGATTCAGTCTATGTCTGACCCCGGGTGTGTTTGATGGGACCGTGTAGAGGAATAATCACACTGTGTCTGACCACGGGAGTGTGTAATGGGACGGTGTGGAGGGAGATTCACTCTGTGTCTGACCCCGGGAGAGTGGATGGGCGTTGTAGAGGGATAATCACTCTGCGGCTGAACCCGGGAGTGTGTGATGGGACCGTGTGGAGGAAAAATCACTCTGTGTCTGACTACGGGAGTGCGTGATGGGACCGTGTGGAGGGAGCTTCACTCTGTGTCTGACCCCGGGAGTGTTTGATTGTACCGTGTAGAGGAATAATCTCTCTGTGTCTGACCCCGGGAGTGTTTGATTGGACCGTGTAGATCAATGATCACTCTGTGTCTGACCCCGGGAGTGTGTGATGGGACGGTGTGGAGGGAGATTCAGTCTGTGTCTGACCCCGGGAGTGTTTGATGGGTCCGTGTAGAGGAATAATCATTTTGTGTAAGACCACGGGAGTGTGTGATGGGACCGTGTAGATCAATAATCACTCTGTGTCTGACCCCGGGAGTGTGTGATGGGACGGTGTGGAGGGAGATTCACCCTGATTCTGACCCCGGGAGTGTTTGATGGAACCGTGTAGAGGAATAATCACTCTGTGTTTGACCACGGGAGTGTGTGATGCGTCGGTTTAGAGTATTAATTACTCTGTGTCTGACCACGGGAGTGTGTGATGGGACGGTGTGGAGGGAGATTCAGTCTATGTCTGACCCCGGGAGTGTTTGATGGGACCGTGTAGAGGAATAATCACACTGTGTCTGACCACGGGAGTGTGTGATGGGACGGTGTGGAGGGAGATTCACTCTGTGTCTGACCCCGGGAGTGTTTGATGGGACCGTGTAGAGGAATAATCACTCTGTGTCTGACCACGGGAGTGTGTGATGGGACGGTGTGGAGGGAGATTCACACTTTGTCTGACCCCTGGAGAGTGTGATGGGCGGTGTAGAGGGATAATCACTCTGCGGCTGACCCCGGGAGTGTTTGATTGGACCGTGTAGAGGAATAATCACTCTGTGTCTGACCCCGGGATTGTATGATGGGACGGTGTGGAGGGAGATTCAGTCTGTGTCTCACTCCGGGAGTGTGTGATGGGACCGTGTAGAGGAATAATCAGTCTGTGTCTGACCCTGGAGTGTGTGTTGGTACGGTGTGGAGGGAGATTCATTCTGTGTCTGACCCAGGGAGTGTGTGATGGGCGGTGTAGAGGAACTTTCACTCTGTGTCTGACCCCGGGAGTGTGAGATGGGACCGTGTAGAGCAATAATCACTCTGTGTCTGACACCGGGAGAGTTTGATGAGACCTTGTAGAGGAATAATGACTCTGTGTCTGACACCGGGATTATTTGATGGGACCGTGTAGAGGAATAATCTCTCTGTGTCTGACCACGGAAGAGTTTGATGAGACCTTGTAGAGGAATAATGACTTTGTGTCTGACACCGGGATTGTTTGATGGGACCGTGTAGAGGAATAATCTCTCTGTGTCTGACCGCGGGAGTGTTTGATGGGACTGTGTGGAGGGAGATTCAGTCTGTGTCTGACCCCGGGAGTGTTTGATGGGACCGTGTAGAGGAATAATCACACTGTGTCTGACCACGGGAGAGTGTGATGGGACGGTGTGGAGGGAGATTCACTCTGTGTCTGACCCCGGGAGTGTTTGATTGGACCGTGTAGAGGAAAAATCGCTCTGTGTCTGACCACGGGAGTGTGTGATGGGACGGTGTGGAGGGAGATTCACTCTGTGTCTGACGTCGGGAGAGTGTGGTGGGCGGTGTAGAGGAATAATCACTCTGTGGCTGACCCCGGGAATGTTTGATGGGACCGGGTAGAGGAATAATCTCTCTGTGTCTGACCCCGGGAGTGTTTGATGGTACCGTGTAGAGGAATAATCTCTCTGTGTCTGACCCCGGGAGTGTTTGATGGGACCGTGTAGATCAATAATCACTCTGTGTCTGACCCCGGGAGTGTGTGATGGGACGGTGTGGAGGGAGATTCACCCTGATTCTGACCCCGGGAGTGTTTGATGGAACCGTGTAGAGGAATAATCCCTCTGTGTCTGACCCTGGGAGTGTGTGATGGGACTGTGTGGAGGGAGATTCAACCTGTGTCTGACCCCGGGAGTGTATGATGGGCGGTGTAGTGATGGGCGGTGTAGAGAAATAATCACTCTGTGGCTGACCCCGGGAGTGTTTGATGGGACCGGGTAGAGGAATAATCGCTCTGTGTCTGACCACGGGAGTGTGTGATGGGACGGTGTGGAGGGAGATTCACTCTGTGTCTGACCCCGGGAGAGTGTGAAGGGCGGTGTAGAGGAATAATCACTCTGTGGCTGACCCCGGGAGTGTTTGATGGGACCGGGTAGAGGAATAATCTCTCTGTGTCTGACCCCGGGAGTGTTTGATGGTACCGTGTAGAGGAATAATCTCTCTGTGTCTGACCCCGGGAGTGTTTGATGGGACCGTGTAGATCAATAATCACTCTGTGTCTGACCCCGGGAGTGTGTGATGGGACGGTGTGGAGGGAGATTCACCCTGATTCTGACCCCGGGAGTGTTTGATGGAACCGTGTAGAGGAATAATCACTCTGTGTTTGACCACGGGAGTGTGTGATGCATCGGTTTAGAGTATTAATCACTCTGTGCCTGACCACGGGAGTGTGTGATGGGACGGTGTGGAGGGAGATTCAGTCTATGTCTGACCCCGGGAGTGTTTAATGGGACCGTGTAGAGGAATAATCACACTGTGTCTGACCACGGGAGTGTGTGATGGGACGGTGTGGAGGGAGATTCACTCTGTGTCTGACCCCGGGAGTGTTTGATGGGACCGTGTAGAGGAATAATCACTCTGTGTCTGACCACGGGAGTGTGAGATGGGACGGTGTGGAGGGAGATTCACACTGTGTCTGAACCCGGGAGAGTGTGATGTGCGGTGTAGAGGGATAATCACTCTGCGGCTGACCCCGGGAGTGTTTGATTGGACCGTGTAGAGGAATAATCACTCTGTGTCTGACCCCGGGATTGTATGATGGGACGGTGTGGAGGGAGATTCAGTCTGTGTCTGACTCTGGGAGTGTGTGTTGGTACAGTGTGGAGGGAGATTTACACTGTGTCTGAACCAGGGAGTGTGTGATGGGCGGTGTAGAGGAAAATTCACTCTGTGACTGACCCCGGGAGTGTGAGATGGGACCGTGTAGAGCAATAATCACTCTGTGTCTGACACCGGGAGAGTTTGATGAGACCTTGTAGAGGAATAATGACTCTGTGTCTTACACCGGGATTGTTTGATGGGACCGTGTAGAGGAATAATCTCTCTGTGTCTGACGCCGGGAGTGTTTGATGGTACCGTGTAGAGGAATAATTTCTCTGTGTCTGACCCCGGGAGAGTGTGATGGGACGGTGTGAAGGGAGATTCACTCTGTGTCTGACCCCGGGAGTGTTTGATGGGTGCGTGTAGAGGAATAATCCCTCTGTGTCTGACCCTGGGAGTGTGTGATGGGACTGTGTGGAGGGAGATTCACCCTGTGTCTGACCCCGGGAGTGTTTGATGGAACCATGTAGAGGAATAATCACTCTGTGTTTGACCACGGGATTGTATGATGGGACGGTGTGGAGGGAGATTCAGTCTGTGTCTGACTCTGGGAGTGTGTGTTGGTACAGTGTGGAGGGAGATTTACACTGTGTCTGAACCAGGGAGTGTGTGATGGGCGGTGTAGAGGAACATTCACTCTGTGTCTGACCCCGGGAGTGTGAGATGGGACCGTGTAGAGCAATAATCACTCTGTGTCTGACACCTGGAGAGTTTGATGAGACCTTGTAGAGGAATAATGACTCTGTCTGACACCGGGATTGTTTGATGGGACCGTGTAGAGGAATAATCTCTCTGTGTCTGACGCCGGGAGTGTTTGATGGTACCGTGTAGAGGAATAATTTCTCTGTGTCTGACACCGGGAGAGTGTGATGGGACGGTGTGAAGGGAGATTCACTCTGTGTCTGACCCCGGGAGTGTTTGATGGGTCCGTGTAGAGGAATAATCCCTCTGTGTCTGACCCTGGGAGTGTGTGATTGGACTGTGTGGAGGGAGATTCACCCTGTGTCTGACCCCGGGAGTGTTTGATGGAACCATGTAGAGGAATAATCACTCTGTGTTTGACCACGGGAGTGTGTGATGGGACGGTGTGGAGGGAGATTCACTCTGTGTCTGACCCCGGGAGTGTTTGATGGGACCGTGTAGAGGAATAATCACACTGTGTCTGACCACGGGAGTGTGTGATGGGACGGTGTGGAGGGAGATTCACTCTGTGTCTGACCCCGGGAGTGTTTGATGGGACCGGGTAGAGGAATAATCTCTCTGTGTCTGACCCCGGGAGTGCTTGATTGGACCGTGTAGAGGAAAAATCGCTCTGTGTCTGACCACGGGAGTGTGTGATGGGACGGTGTGGAGGGAGATTCACTCTGTGTCTGACCCCGGGAGAGTGTGATGGGCGGTGTAGAGGAATAATCACTCTGTGGCTGACCCCGGGAGTGTTTGATGGGACCGGGTAGAGGAATAATCTCTCTGTGTCTGACCCCGGGAGTGTTTGATGGTACCGTGTAGAGGAATAATCTCTCTGTGTCTGACCCCGGGAGTGTTTGATGGGACCGTGTAGATCAATAATCACTCTGTGTCTGACCCCGGGAGTGTGTGATGGGACGGTGTGGAGGGAGATTCACCCTGATTCTGACCCCGGGAGTGTTTGATGGAACCGTGTAGAGGAATAATCTCTCTGTGTCTGACCCCGGGAGTGTTTGATGGGACCGTGTAGATCAATAATCACTCTGTGTCTGACCCCGGGAGTGTGTGATGGGACGGTGTGGAGGGAGATTCACCCTGATTCTGACCCCGGGAGTGTTTGATGGAACCGTGTAGAGGAATAATCACTCTGTGTTTGACCACGGGAGTGTGTGATGCATCGGTTTAGAGTATTAATCACTCTGTGCCTGACCACGGGAGTGTGTGATGGGACGGTGTGGAGGGAGATTCAGTCTATGTCTGACCCCGGGAGTGTTTGATGGGACCGTGTAGAGGAATAATCACACTGTGTCTGACCACGGGAGTGTGTGATGGGACGGTGTGGAGGGAGATTCACTCTGTGTCTGACCCCGGGAGTGTTTGATGGGACCGTGTAGAGGAATAATCACTCTGTGTCTGACCACGGGAGTGTGTGATGGGACGGTGTGGAGGGAGATTCACACTGTGTCTGAACCCAGGAGAGTGTGATGTGCGGTGTAGAGGGATAATCACTCTGCGGCTGACCCCGGGAGTGTTTGATTGGACCGTGTAGAGGAATAATCACTCTGTGTCTGACCCCGGGATTGTATGATGGGACGGTGTGGAGGGAGATTCAGTCTGTGTCTGACTCTGGGAGTGTGTGTTGGTACAGTGTGGAGGGAGATTTACCCTGTGTCTGAACCAGGGAGTGTGTGATGGGCGGTGTAGAGGAACATTCACTCTGTGTCTGACCCCGGGAGTGTGAGATGGGACCGTGTAGAGCAATAATCACTCTGTGTCTGACACCGGGAGAGTTTGATGAGACCTTGTAGAGGAATAATGACTCTGTGTCTGACACCGGGATTGTTTGATGGGACCGTGTAGAGGAATAATCTCTCTGTGTCTGACGCCGGGAGTGTTTGATGGTACCGTGTAGAGGAATAATCTCTCTGTGTCTGACCCCGGGAGAGTGTGATGGGACGGTGTGGAGGGAGATTCACTCTGTGTCTGACCCCGGGAGTGTTTGATGGGTCCGTGTAGAGGAATAATCCCTCTGTGTCTGACCCTGGGAGTGTGTGATGGGACTGTGTGGAGGGAGATTCACCCTGTGTCTGACCCCGGGAGTGTTTGATGGAACCGTGTAGAGGAATAATCACTCTGCGTTTGACCACGGGAGTGTGTGATGCGTCCGTGTAGAGGAATAATCACTCTGTGTCTGACCCCGGGATTGTATGATGGGACGGTGTGCAGGGAGATTCAGTCTGTGTCTGACTCTGGGAGTGTGTGTTGGTACAGTGTGGAGGGAGATTTACCCTGTGTCTGAACCAGGGAGTGTGTGATGGGCGGTGTAGAGGAACATTCACTCTGTGTCTGACCCCGGGAGTGTGAGATGGGACCGTGTAGAGCAATAATCACTCTGTGTCTGACACCGGGAGAGTTTGATGAGACCTTGTAGAGGAATAATGACTCTGTGTCTGACACCGGGATTGTTTGATGGGACCGTGTAGAGGAATAATCTCTCTGTGTCTGACGCCGGGAGTGTTTGATGGTACCGTGTAGAGGAATAATCTCTCTGTGTCTGACCCCGGGAGAGTGTGATGGGACGGTGTGGAGGGAGATTCACTCTGTGTCTGACCCCGGGAGTGTTTGATGGAACCATGTAGAGGAATAATCACTCTGTGTTTGACCACGGGAGTGTGTGATGGGACGGTGTGGAGGGAGATTCAGTCTGTGTCTGACCCCGGGAGTGTTTGATGGGACCGTGTAGAGGAAAAATCACTCTGTGTCTGACCACGGGAGTGAGTGATGGGACGGTGTGGAGGGAGATTCACTCTGTGTCTGACCCCGGGAGAGTGTGATGGGCGGTGTAGAGGAATAATCACTCTGTGGCTGACCCCGGGAGTGTTTGATGGGACCGGGTAGAGGAATAATCTCTCTGTGTCTGACCCCGGGAGTGTTTGATGGTACCGTGTAGAGGAATAATCTCTCTGTGTCTGACCCCGGGAGTGTGTGATGGGACGGTGTGGAGGTAGATTCACCTTGATTCTGACCCCGGGAGTGTTTGATGGAACCGTGTAGAGGAATAATCACTCTGCGTTTGACCACGGGAGTGTGTGATGCGTCGGTGTAGAGTATTAATCACTCTGTGTCTGACCACGTTAGTGTGTGATGGGACGGTGTTGAAGGAGATTCACCCTGTGTCTGACACCGGGAGAGTGTGATGGTACCGTGTAGAGGAATAATCTCTCTGTGTCTGACCACGGAAGAGTTTGATGAGAACTTGTAGAGGAATAATCTCTCTGTGTCTGACCCCGGGAGTGTTTGATGGTACCGTGTAGAGGAATAATCTCTCTGTGTCTGACCCCGGGAGAGTGTGATGGGACGGTGTGGAGGGAGATTCACTCTGTGTCTGACCCCGGGAGTGTTTGATTGAACCATTTAGAGGAATAATCACTCTGTGTTTGACCACGGGTGTGTGTGATGGGACGGTGTGGAGGGAGATTCAGTCTGTGTCTGACCCCGGGAGTGTTTGATGGGACCGTGTAGAGGAATAATCACACTGTGTCTGACCACGGGAGTGTGTGATGGGACGGTGTGGAGGGAGATTCACTCTGTGTCTGACCCCGGGAGTGTTTGATTGGACCGTGTAGAGGAAAAATCGCTCTGTGTCTGACCACGGGAGTGTGTGATGGGACGGTGTGGAGGGAGATTCACTCTGTGTCTGACGTCGGGAGAGTGTGATGGGCGGTGTAGAGGAATAATCACTCTGTGGCTGACCCCGGGAATGTTTGATGGGACCGGGTAGAGGAATAATCTCTCTGTGTCTGACCCCGGGAGTGTTTGATGGTACCGTGTAGAGGAATAATCTCACTGTGTCTGACCCCGGGAGTGTTTCATGGGACCGTGTAGATCAATAATCACTCTGTGTCTGACCCCGGGAGTGTGTGATGGGACGGTGTGGAGGGAGATTCACCCTGATTCTGACCCCGGGAGTGTTTGATGGAACCGTGTAGAGGAATAATCCCTCTGTGTCTGACCCTGGGAGTGTGTGATGGGACTGTCTGGAAGGAGATTCAACCTGTGTCTGACCCCGGGAGTGTTTGATGGGCGGTGTAGTGATGGGCGGTGTAGAGAAATAATCACTCTGTGGCTGACCCCGGGAGTGTTTGATGGGACCGGGTAGAGGAATAATCTCTCTGTGTCTGACCCCGGGAGTGCTCGATTGGACCGTGTAGAGGAAAAATCGCTCTGTTTCTGACCACGGGAGTGTGTGATGGGACGGTGTGGAGGGAGATTCACTCTGTGTCTGACCCCGGGAGAGTGTGATGGGCGGTGTAGAGGAATAATCACTCTGTGGCTGACCCCGGGAGTGTTTGATGGGACCGGGTAGAGGAATAATCTCTCTGTGTCTGACCCCGGGAGTGTTTGATGGTACCGTGTAGAGGAATAATTTCTCTGTGTCTGACCCCGGGAGAGTGTGATGGGACGGTGTGAAGGGAGATTCACTCTGTGTCTGACCCCGGGAGTGTTTGATGGGTCCGTGTAGAGGAATAATCCCTCTGTGTCTGACCCTGGGAGTGTGTGATGGGACTGTGTGGAGGGAGATTCACCCTGTGTCTGACCCCGGGAGTGTTTGATGGAACCATGTAGAGGAATAATCACTCTGTGTTTGACCACGGGAGTGTGTGATGGGACGGTGTGGAGGGAGATTCACTCTGTGTCTGACCCCGGGAGTGTTTGATGGGACCGTGTAGAGGAATAATCACACTGTGTCTGACCACGGGAGTGTGTGATGGGACGGTGTGGAGGGAGATTCACTCTGTGTCTGACCCCGGGAGTGTTTGATGGGACCGGGTAGAAGAATAATCTCTCTGTGTCTGACCCCGGGAGTGCTTGATTGGACCGTGTAGAGGAAAAATCGCTCTGTGTCTGACCACGGGAGTGTGTGATGGGACGGTGTGGAGGGAGATTCACTCTGTGTCTGACCCCGGGAGAGTGTGATGGGCGGTGTAGAGGAATAATCACTCTGTGGCTGACCCCGGGAGTGTTTGATGGGACCGGGTAGAGGAATAATCTCTCTGTGTCTGACCCCGGGAGTGTTTGATGGTACCGTGTAGAGGAATAATCTCTCTGTGTCTGACCCCGGGAGTGTTTGATGGGACCGTGTAGATCAATAATCACTCTGTGTCTGACCCCGGGAGTGTGTGATGGGACGGTGTGGAGGGAGATTCACCCTGATTCTGACCCCGGGAGTGTTTGATGGAACCGTGTAGAGGAATAATCACTCTGTGTTTGACCACGGGAGTGTGTGATGCATCGGTTTAGAGTATTAATCACTCTGTGCCTGACCACGGGAGTGTGTGATGGGACGGTGTGGAGGGAGATTCAGTCTATGTCTGACCCCGGGAGTGTTTGATGGGACCGTGTAGAGGAATAATCACACTGTGTCTGACCACGGGAGTGTGTGATGGGACGGTGTGGAGGGAGATTCACTCTGTGTCTGACCCCGGGAGTGTTTGATGGGACCGTGTAGAGGAATAATCACTCTGTGTCTGACCACGGGAGTGTGTGATGGGACGGTGTGGAGGGAGATTCACACTGTGTCTGAACCCGGGAGAGTGTGATGTGCGGTGTAGAGGGATAATCACTCTGCGGCTGAACCCGGGAGTGTTTGATTGGACCGTGTAGAGGAATAATCACTCTGTGTCTGACCCCGGGATTGTATGATGGGACGGTGTGGAGGGAGATTCAGTCTGTGTCTGACTCTGGGAGTGTGTGTTGGTACAGTGTGGAGGGAGATTTACCCTGTGTCTGTACCAGGGAGTGTGTGATGGGCGGTGTAGAGGAACATTCACTCTGTGTCTGACACCGGGATTGTTTGATGGGACCGTGTAGAGGAATAATCTCTCTGTGTCTGACGCCGGGAGTGTTTGATGGTACCGTGTAGAGGAATAATCTCTCTGTGTCTGACCCCGGGAGAGTGTGATGGGACGGTGTGGAGGGAGATTCACTCTGTGTCTGACCCCGGGAGTGTTTGATGGGTCCGTGTAGAGGAATAATCCCTCTGTGTCTGACCCTGGGAGTGTGTGATGGGACTGTGTGGAGGGAGATTCACCCTGTGTCTGACCCCGGGAGTGTTTGATGGAACCATGTAGAGGAATAATCACTCTGTGTTTGACCACGGGAGTGTGTGATGGGACGGTGTGGAGGGAGATTCACTCTGTGTCTGACCCCGGGAGTGTTTGATGGGACCGTGTAGAGGAATAATCACACTGTGTCTGACCACGGGAGTGTGTGATGGGACGGTGTGGAGGGAGATTCACTCTGTGTCTGACCCCGGGAGTGTTTGATGGGACCGGGTAGAAGAATAATCTCTCTGTGTCTGACCCCGGGAGTGCTTGATTGGACCGTGTAGAGGAAAAATCGCTCTGTGTCTGACCACGGGAGTGTGTGATGGGACGGTGTGGAGGGAGATTCACTCTGTGTCTGACCCCGGGAGAGTGTGATGGGCGGTGTAGAGGAATAATCACTCTGTGGCTGACCCCGGGAGTGTTTGATGGGACCGGGTAGAGGAATAATCTCTCTGTGTCTGACCCCGGGAGTGTTTGATGGTACCGTGTAGAGGAATAATCTCTCTGTGTCTGACCCCGGGAGTGTTTGATGGGACCGTGTAGATCAATAATCACTCTGTGTCTGACCCCGGGAGTGTGTGATGGGACGGTGTGGAGGGAGATTCACCCTGATTCTGACCCCGGGAGTGTTTGATGGAACCGTGTAGAGGAATAATCACTCTGTGTTTGACCACGGGAGTGTGTGATGCATCGGTTTAGAGTATTAATCACTCTGTGCCTGACCACGGGAGTGTGTGATGGGACGGTGTGGAGGGAGATTCAGTCTATGTCTGACCCCGGGAGTGTTTGATGGGACCGTGTAGAGGAATAATCACACTGTGTCTGACCACGGGAGTGTGTGATGGGACGGTGTGGAGGGAGATTCACTCTGTGTCTGACCCCGGGAGTGTTTGATGGGACCGTGTAGAGGAATAATCACTCTGTGTCTGACCACGGGAGTGTGTGATGGGACGGTGTGGAGGGAGATTCACACTGTGTCTGAACCCGGGAGAGTGTGATGTGCGGTGTAGAGGGATAATCACTCTGCGGCTGAACCCGGGAGTGTTTGATTGGACCGTGTAGAGGAATAATCACTCTGTGTCTGACCCCGGGATTGTATGATGGGACGGTGTGGAGGGAGATTCAGTCTGTGTCTGACTCTGGGAGTGTGTGTTGGTACAGTGTGGAGGGAGATTTACCCTGTGTCTGTACCAGGGAGTGTGTGATGGGCGGTGTAGAGGAACATTCACTCTGTGTCTGACACCGGGATTGTTTGATGGGACCGTGTAGAGGAATAATCTCTCTGTGTCTGACGCCGGGAGTGTTTGATGGTACCGTGTAGAGGAATAATCTCTCTGTGTCTGACCCCGGGAGAGTGTGATGGGACGGTGTGGAGGGAGATTCACTCTGTGTCTGACCCCGGGAGTGTTTGATGGGTCCGTGTAGAGGAATAATCCCTCTGTGTCTGACCCTGGGAGTGTGTGATGGGACTGTGTGGAGGGAGATTCACCCTGTGTCTGACCCCGGGAGTGTTTGATGGAACCGTGTAGAGGAATAATCACTCTGCGTTTGACCACGGGAGTGTGTGATGCGTCCGTGTAGAGGAATAATCACTCTGTGTCTGACCCCGGGATTGTATGATGGGACGGTGTGGAGGGAGATTCAGTCTGTGTCTGACTCTGGGAGTGTGTGTTGGTACAGTGTGGAGGGAGATTTACCCTGTGTCTGAACCAGGGAGTGTGTGATGGGCGGTGTAGAGGAACATTCACTCTGTGTCTGACCCCGGGAGTGTGAGATGGGACCGTGTAGAGCAATAATCACTCTGTGTCTGACACCGGGAGAGTTTGATGAGACCTTGTAGAGGAATAATGACTCTGTGTCTGACACCGGGATTGTTTGATGGGACCGTGTAGAGGAATAATCTCTCTGTGTCTGACGCCGGGAGTGTTTGATGGTACCGTGTAGAGGAATAATCTCTCTGTGCCTGACCCCGGGAGAGTGTGATGGGACGGTGTGGAGGGAGATTCACTCTGTGTCTGACCCCGGGAGTGTTTGATGGAACCATGTAGAGGAATAATCACTCTGTGTTTGACCACGGGAGTGTGTGATGGGACGGTGTGGAGGGAGATTCAGTCTGTGTCTGACCCCGGGAGTGTTTGATGGGACCGTGTAGAGGAAAAATCACTCTGTGTCTGACCACGGGAGTGAGTGATGGGACGGTGTGGAGGGAGATTCACTCTGTGTCTGACCCCGGGAGAGTGTGATGGGCGGTGTAGAGGAATAATCACTCTGTGGCTGACCCCGGGAGTGTTTGATGGGACCGGGTAGAGGAATAATCTCTCTGTGTCTGACCCCGGGAGTGTTTGATGGTACCGTGTAGAGGAATAATCTCTCTGTGTCTGACCCCGGGAGTGTGTGATGGGACGGTGTGGAGGGAGATTCACCTTGATTCTGACCCCGGGAGTGTTTGATGGAACCGTGTAGAGGAATAATCACTCTGCGTTTGACCACGGGAGTGTGTGATGCGTCGGTGTAGAGTATTAATCACTCTGTGTCTGACCACGTTAGTGTGTGATGGGACGGTGTTGAAGGAGATTCACCCTGTGTCTGACACCGGGAGAGTGTGATGGTACCGTGTAGAGGAATAATCTCTCTGTGTCTGACCACGGAAGAGTTTGATGAGAACTTGTAGAGGAATAATCTCTCTGTGTCTGACCCCGGGAGTGTTTGATGGTACCGTGTAGAGGAATCATCTCTCTGTGTCTGACCCCGGGAGAGTGTGATGGGACGGTGTGGAGGGAGATTCACTCTGTGTCTGACCCCGGGAGTGTTTGATTGAACCATTTAGAGGAATAATCACTCTGTGTTTGACCACGGGTGTGTGTGATGGGACGGTGTGGAGGGAGATTCAGTCTGTGTCTGACCCCGGGAGTGTTTGATGGGACCGTGTAGAGGAATAATCACACTGTGTCTGACCACGGGAGTGTGTGATGGGACGGTGTGGAGGGAGATTCACTCTGTGTCTGACCCCGGGAGTGTTTGATTGGACCGTGTAGAGGAAAAATCGCTCTGTGTCTGACCACGGGAGTGTGTGATGGGACGGTGTGGAGGGAGATTCACTCTGTGTCTGACGTCGGGAGAGTGTGATGGGCGGTGTAGAGGAATAATCACTCTGTGGCTGACCCCGGGAATGTTTGATGGGACCGGGTAGAGGTATAATCTCTCTGTGTCTGACCCCGGGAGTGTTTGATGGTACCGTGTAGAGGAATAATCTCACTGTGTCTGACCCCGGGAGTGTTTCATGGGACCGTGTAGATCAATAATCACTCTGTGTCTGACCCCGGGAGTGTGTGATGGGACGGTGTGGAGGGAGATTCACCCTGATTCTGACCCCGGGAGTGTTTGATGGAACCGTGTAGAGGAATAATCCCTCTGTGTCTGACCCTGGGAGTGTGTGATGGGACTGTCTGGAAGGAGATTCAACCTGTGTCTGACCCCGGGAGTGTTTGATGGGCGGTGTAGTGATGGGCGGTGTAGAGAAATAATCACTCTGTGGCTGACCCCGGGAGTGTTTGATGGGACCGGGTAGAGGAATAATCTCTCTGTGTCTGACCCCGGGAGTGCTCGATTGGACCGTGTAGAGGAAAAATCGCTCTGTTTCTGACCACGGGAGTGTGTGATGGGACGGTGTGGAGGGAGATTCACTCTGTGTCTGACCCCGGGAGAGTGTGATGGGCGGTGTAGAGGAATAATCACTCTGTGGCTGACCCCGGGAGTGTTTGATGGGACCGGGTAGAGGAATAATCTCTCTGTGTCTGACCCCGGGAGTGTTTGATGGTACCGTGTAGAGGAATAATTTCTCTGTGTCTGACCCCGGGAGAGTGTGATGGGACGGTGTGAAGGGAGATTCACTCTGTGTCTGACCCCGGGAGTGTTTGATGGGTCCGTGTAGAGGAATAATCCCTCTGTGTCTGACCCTGGGAGTGTGTGATGGGACTGTGTGGAGGGAGATTCACCCTGTGTCTGACCCCGGGAGTGTTTGATGGAACCATGTAGAGGAATAATCACTCTGTGTTTGACCACGGGAGTGTGTGATGGGACGGTGTGGAGGGAGATTCACTCTGTGTCTGACCCCGGGAGTGTTTGATGGGACCGTGTAGAGGAATAATCACACTGTGTCTGACCACGGGAGTGTGTGATGGGACGGTGTGGAGGGAGATTCACTCTGTGTCTGACCCCGGGAGTGTTTGATGGGACCGGGTAGAAGAATAATCTCTCTGTGTCTGACCCCGGGAGTGCTTGATTGGACCGTGTAGAGGAAAAATCGCTCTGTGTCTGACCACGGGAGTGTGTGATGGGACGGTGTGGAGGGAGATTCACTCTGTGTCTGACCCCGGGAGAGTGTGATGGGCGGTGTAGAGGAATAATCACTCTGTGGCTGACCCCGGGAGTGTTTGATGGGACCGGGTAGAGGAATAATCTCTCTGTGTCTGACCCCGGGAGTGTTTGATGGTACCGTGTAGAGGAATAATCTCTCTGTGTCTGACCCCGGGAGTGTTTGATGGGACCGTGTAGATCAATAATCACTCTGTGTCTGACCCCGGGAGTGTGTGATGGGACGGTGTGGAGGGAGATTCACCCTGATTCTGACCCCGGGAGTGTTTGATGGAACCGTGTAGAGGAATAATCACTCTGTGTTTGACCACGGGAGTGTGTGATGCATCGGTTTAGAGTATTAATCACTCTGTGCCTGACCACGGGAGTGTGTGATGGGACGGTGTGGAGGGAGATTCAGTCTATGTCTGACCCCGGGAGTGTTTGATGGGACCGTGTAGAGGAATAATCACACTGTGTCTGACCACGGGAGTGTGTGATGGGACGGTGTGGAGGGAGATTCACTCTGTGTCTGACCCCGGGAGTGTTTGATGGGACCGTGTAGAGGAATAATCACTCTGTGTCTGACCACGGGAGTGTGTGATGGGACGGTGTGGAGGGAGATTCACACTGTGTCTGAACCCGGTAGAGTGTGATGTGCGGTGTAGAGGGATAATCACTCTGCGGCTGAACCCGGGAGTGTTTGATTGGACCGTGTAGAGGAATAATCACTCTGTGTCTGACCCCGGGATTGTATGATGGGACGGTGTGGAGGGAGATTCAGTCTGTGTCTGACTCTGGGAGTGTGTGTTGGTACAGTGTGGAGGGAGATTTACCCTGTGTCTGTACCAGGGAGTGTGTGATGGGCGGTGTAGAGGAACATTCACTCTGTGTCTGACACCGGGATTGTTTGATGGGACCGTGTAGAGGAATAATCTCTCTGTGTCTGACGCCGGGAGTGTTTGATGGTACCGTGTAGAGGAATAATCTCTCTGTGTCTGACCCCGGGAGAGTGTGATGGGACGGTGTGGAGGGAGATTCACTCTGTGTCTGACCCCGGGAGTGTTTGATGGGTCCGTGTAGAGGAATAATCCCTCTGTGTCTGACCCTGGGAGTGTGTGATGGGACTGTGTGGAGGGAGATTCACCCTGTGTCTGACCCCGGGAGTGTTTGATGGAACCGTGTAGAGGAATAATCACTCTGCGTTTGACCACGGGAGTGTGTGATGCGTCCGTGTAGAGGAATAATCACTCTGTGTCTGACTCCGGGATTGTATGATGGGACGGTGTGGAGGGAGATTCAGTCTGTGTCTGACTCTGGGAGTGTGTGTTGGTACAGTGTGGAGGGAGATTTACCCTGTGTCTGAACCAGGGAGTGTGTGATGGGCGGTGTAGAGGAACATTCACTCTGTGTCTGACCCCGGGAGTGTGAGATGGGACCGTGTAGAGCAATAATCACTCTGTGTCTGACACCGGGAGAGTTTGATGAGACCTTGTAGAGGAATAATGACTCTGTGTCTGACACCGGGATTGTTTGATGGGACCGTGTAGAGGAATAATCTCTCTGTGTCTGACGCCGGGAGTGTTTGATGGTACCGTGTAGAGGAATAATCTCTCTGTGTCTGACCCCGGGAGAGTGTGATGGGACGGTGTGGAGGGAGATTCACTCTGTGTCTGACCCCGGGAGTGTTTGATGGAACCATGTAGAGGAATAATCACTCTGTGTTTGACCACGGGAGTGTGTGATGGGACGGTGTGGAGGGAGATTCAGTCTGTGTCGGACCCCGGGAGTGTTTGATGGGACCGTGTAGAGGAAAAATCACTCTTTGTCTGACCACGGGAGTGAGTGATGGGACGGTGTGGAGGGAGATTCACTCTGTGTCTGACCCCGGGAGAGTGTGATGGGCGGTGTAGAGGAATAATCACTCTGTGGCTGACCCCGGGAGTGTTTGATGGGACCGGGTAGAGGAATAATCTCTCTGTGTCTGACCCCGGGAGTGTTTGATGGTACCGTGTAGAGGAATAATCTCTCTGTGTCTGACCCCGGGAGTGTGTGATGGGACGGTGTGGAGGGAGATTCACCTTGATTCTGACCCCGGGAGTGTTTGATGGAACCGTGTAGAGGAATAATCACTCTGCGTTTGACCACGGGAGTGTGTGATGCGTCGGTGTAGAGTATTAATCACTCTGTGTCTGACCACGTTAGTGTGTGATGGGACGGTGTTGAAGGAGATTCACCCTGTGTCTGACACCGGGAGAGTGTGATGGTACCGTGTAGAGGAATAATCTCTCTGTGTCTGACCACGGAAGAGTTTGATGAGAACTTGTAGAGGAATAATCTCTCTGTGTCTGACCCCGGGAGTGTTTGATGGTACCGTGTAGAGGAATCATCTCTCTGTGTCTGACCCCGGGAGAGTGTGATGGGACGGTGTGGAGGGAGATTCACTCTGTGTCTGACCCCGGGAGTGTTTGATTGAACCATTTAGAGGAATAATCACTCTGTGTTTGACCACGGGTGTGTGTGATGGGACGGTGTGGAGGGAGATTCAGTCTGTGTCTGACCCCGGGAGTGTTTGATGGGACCGTGTAGAGGAATAATCACACTGTGTCTGACCACGGGAGTGTGTGATGGGACGGTGTGGAGGGAGATTCACTCTGTGTCTGACCCCGGGAGTGTTTGATTGGACCGTGTAGAGGAAAAATCGCTCTGTGTCTGACCACGGGAGTGTGTGATGGGACGGTGTGGAGGGAGATTCACTCTGTGTCTGACGTCGGGAGAGTGTGATGGGCGGTGTAGAGGAATAATCACTCTGTGGCTGACCCCGGGAATGTTTGATGGGACCGGGTAGAGGAATAATCTCTCTGTGTCTGACCCCGGGAGTGTTTGATGGTACCGTGTAGAGGAATAATCTCACTGTGTCTGACCCCGGGAGTGTTTCATGGGACCGTGTAGATCAATAATCACTCTGTGTCTGACCCCGGGAGTGTGTGATGGGACGGTGTGGAGGGAGATTCACCCTGATTCTGACCCCGGGAGTGTTTGATGGAACCGTGTAGAGGAATAATCCCTCTGTGTCTGACCCTGGGAGTGTGTGATGGGACTGTGTGGAGGGAGATTCAACCTGTGTCTGACCCCGGGAGTGTTTGATGGGCGGTGTAGTGATGGGCGGTGTAGAGAAATAATCACTCTGTGGCTGACCCCGGGAGTGTTTGATGGGACCGGGTAGAGGAATAATCTCTCTGTGTCTGACCCCGGGAGTGCTCGATTGGACCGTGTAGAGGAAAAATCGCTCTGTTTCTGACCACGGGAGTGTGTGATGGGACGGTGTGGAGGGAGATTCACTCTGTGTCTGACCCCGGGAGAGTGTGATGGGCGGTGTAGAGGAATAATCACTCTGTGGCTGACCCCGGGAGTGTTTGATGGTACCGTGTAGAGGAATAATCTCTCTGTGTCTGACCCCGGGAGTGTTTGATGGGACCGTGTAGATCAATAATCACTCTGTGTCTGACCCCGGGAGTGTGTGATGGGACGGTGTGGAGGGAGATTCACCCTGATTCTGACCCCGGGAGTGTTTGATGGAACCGTGTAGAGTATTAATCACTCTGTGCCTGACCACGGGAGTGTGTGATGGGACGGTGTGGAGGGAGATTCAGTCTATGTCTGACCCCGGGAGTGTTTGATGGGACCGTGTAGAGGAATAATCACACTGTGTCTGACCACGGGAGTGTGTGATGGGACGGTGTGGAGGGAGATTCACTCTGTGTCTGACCCCGGGAGTGTTTGATGGGACCGTGTAGAGGAATAATCACTCTGTGTCTGAACACGGGAGTGTGTGATGGGACGGTGTGGAGGGAGATTCACACTGTGTCTGAACCCGGGAGAGTGTGATGTGCGGTGTAGAGGGATAATCACTCTGCGGCTGACCCCGGGAGTGTTTGATTGGACCGTGTAGAGGAATAATCACTCTGTGTCTGACCCCGGGATTGTATGATGGGACGGTGTGGAGGGAGATTCAGTCTGTGTCTGACTCTGGGAGTGTGTGTTGGTACAGTGTGGAGGGAGAATTACTCTGTGTCTGAACCAGGGAGTGTGTGATGGGCGGTGTAGAGGAACATTCACTCTGTGTCTGACCCCGGGAGTGTGAGATGGGACCGTGTAGAGCAATAATCACTCTGTGTCTGACACCGGGAGAGTTTGATGAGACCTTGTAGAGGAATAATGACTCTGTGTCTGACACCGGGATTGTTTGATGGGACCGTGTAGAGGAATAATCTCTCTGTGTCTGACGCCGGGAGTGTTTGATGGTACCGTGTAGAGGAATAATCTCTCTGTGTCTGACCCCGGGAGAGTGTGATGGGACGGTGTGGAGGGAGATTCACTCTGTGTCTGACCCCGGGAGTGTTTGATGGGTCCGTGTAGAGGAATAATCCCTCTGTGTCTGACCCTGGGAGTGTGTGATGGGACTGTGTGGAGGGAGATTCACCCTGTGTCTGACCCCGGGAGTGTTTGATGGAACCATGTAGAGGAATAATCACTCTGTGTTTGACCACGGGAGTGTGTGATGGGACGGTGTGGAGGGAGATTCAGTCTGTGTCTGACCCCGGGAGTGTTTGATGGGACCGTGTAGAGGAATAATCACACTGTGTCTGACCACGGGAGTGTGTGATGGGACGGTGTGGAGGGAGATTCACTCTGTGTCTGACCCCGGGAGTGTTTGATTGGACCGTGTAGAGGAAAAATCACTCTGAGTCTGACCACGGGAGTGAGTAATGGGACGGTGTGGAGGGAGATTCACTCTGTGTCTGACCCCGGGAGAGTGTGATGGGCGGTGTAGAGGAATAATCACTCTGTGGCTGACCCCGGGAGTGTTTGATGGGACCGGGTAGAGGAATAATCTCTCTGTGTCTGACCCCGGGAGTGTTTGATGGTACCGTGTAGAGGAATAATCTCTCTGTGTCTGACCCCGGGAGTGTGTGATGGGACGGTGTGGAGGGAGATTCACCTTGATTCTGACCCCGGGAGTGTTTGATGGAACGGTGTAGAGGAATAATCACTCTGCGTTTGACCACGGGAGTGTGTGATGCGTCGGTGTAGAGTATTAATCACTCTGTGTCTGACCACGTTAGTGTGTGATGGGACGGTGTGGAGGGAGATTCAGTCTTTGTCTGACCCCGGGAGTGTTTGATGGGACCGTGTAGAGGAATAATCACACTGTGTCTGACCACGGGAGTGTGTGATGGGACGGTGTGGAGGGAGATTCACTCTGTGTCTGACCCCGGGAGTGTTTGATGGGACCGTGTAGAGGAATAATCACTCTGTGTCTGACCACGGGAGTGTGTGATGGGACGGTGTGGAGGGAGATTCACTCTGTGTCTGACCCCGGGAGAGTGTGATGAGCTGTGTAGAGGGATAATCACTCTGCGGCTGACCCCGGGAGTGTTTGATTGGACCGTGTCGAGGAATGATCACTCTGTGTCTGACCCCGGGATTGTATGATGGGACGGTGTGGAGGTAGTTTCAGTCTGTGTCTGACCCCGGGAGTGTGTGATGGGACCGTGTAGAGGAATAATCAGTCTGTGTATGACCCTGGATTGTGTGTTGGTACGGTGTGGAGGGAGATTCACTCTGTGTCTGACCCAGGGAGTGTGTGATGGGCGGTGTAGAGGAACATTCACTCTGTGTCTGACCCCGGGAGTGTGAGATGGGACCGTGTAGAGCAATAATCACTCTGTGTCTGACCCAGGGAGTGTGTGATGGGCGGTGTAGAGGAACATTCACTCTGTGTCTGACCCCGGGAGTGTGAGATGGGACCGTGTAGAGCAATAATCACTCTGTGTCTGACACCGGGAGTGTTTGATGGGACCGTGTAGAGGAATAATCACTCTGTGTCTGACCCCGGGAGTGTGTGATGGGACGGCGTGGAGGGAGATTCACTCTGTGTCTGACCCCGGGAGTGTTTGATGGGACCGTGTAGAGGAATAATCACTGTGTGTCTGTCCCCGGCAGAGTGTGATGGGACAGTGTTGAAGGAGATTCACCCTGTGTCTGACTCTCAATCGTCTGTCCCCAGCTGAACCTGTTGTATCGTACGTGGAAGTTAATTTCAAGACTCCCTCGGCGCCCCGGGTCCGGACAGATCGAGGTCAGATTCATCTTTGTTAGATTGTCCCTGTTTCGGTGACGTTACCAATCCTGTCCAGAGTTCTCGGAGCAAACGTACTGTTGACCCTAATGATCCCCTGTTTCAGAATAACACGGAGTGAAGTCGTGAGAGAGGCGAAGAGCGGGTAACTCTCTTTGATTATCAGTGCGGTGTGTTGCGCCCTGGGAGGGACGGATTAGAGGTAGCGCCGTCGGACGTAGTGTGGAAGGAGTGTTGTCGGGAAGATAGGATGGTATGGGGCATGTGGAGCAAGGGACAATGAGGAGCAAGCGGTCTGGGGCGGGGGTGGTGGATATGTGTTATTTCCGTGTCGTTGTGGTGAGGAGGGAGGACTGTGGGAGAGACGCTGAGAAGGAGCGCGTTACAAAACCGTAACCCTTCTCTCCCTTTGTAACCACATTCTCCTTTCCCTCTTTCCCTTCTCTCACCCCGTTTCCTCTCTCCCTCCCTCGCCTGTCTCTCCCTCACTCTACCTCCCCTATTGTGTCCCGCTGTCCCCTTCTCTTCGCCCCCTCTCTTTGCCCCGTCTCTCTCCGGTCTCTCTTCTATCGCAGTCACCATCTATACCGCTCTCGATCTCCCTTTTGTACTATGTCGCTCTTTCTCTGCTCACTCATACGCCCGTCAACCCCGCCCATTTTAACTCCTCTCCCCGCCATGCCTTCCCTTTCTATCCGACCCTCTCTCCCGTTCCCCGACGCCCTCCCACCGTCTTTGTTCCCCCTCATTGAAATTCTTTTCTTCTCGCCTCCCCATCCCTCTCCCACTTCCAGCCTCCATCATTCCCCCTTCTCGCCTCCCCATCCCTCTCCCACTTCCAGCTTCCATCATTCTCCTTTCTCATTCCCCTCTATTCAACTCTCACACCTATCTCTCTACTCTTCCCAACACAATATGTCCCCACTCCCCTTTCTCTACCCGTTCTTTGTCTCGCATTTTCCTGCCCAATGCCCACATCGCACTCTCGCCTCGTTGTCCATCGTTTTCGCCTTCTCTGTCTCCGTCTCTGTCCTCTCTCTCTCTCTCTCTCTCTCTCTCTCTCCCTGTTCTCCCGTACTCTCTCTCTCTTTGTTGTCTCACACCCCCTCTCCCTTTACTTACCTCTCTCTCTGTCATCTGTCTCTCTCCGATACTCTCCCCCATTCCCTACGGCACTCACTCTCTTCCTAATCTGCCTGTCTCCCAGAAGGTCTGAAATCCACCTACTCAGAGCTGAACGTTCGGAAAAAGAAACCCCGCGTCGATGAGGTCGAAGATCCTCCCATTTCCTCGGGACCCGGCGAGTTGTCAACCGCTGCAGAGTCCATAGCGATTACGTCATATTGTAGCGGTCAGTGTCATGCTCCCATGTGTCCAAGTTTCTGCTTATGCCAGTTCTTTTCTCAGCTCGTCCCATAGGCTGACCACCATCTGGGAAATGAAAGGTCGTCATACGGGCCCGAATTAAATCTCTTTCCCGTCTCCCCTTTGACTTGTGCGCTCTTGTCCACGATTCTCTAAGTCTACGGAAAATAACTGTACGCCCTCACTGCTCTTTATTTTATACGTCTCTGTGTGGTCCCCCTTACCCTCCAAGGAATAAAGTCACAACCTGCCCGACCTCTACCCATAAGTTCCTCACTCCAATCCGGCAACATACTCGTTCTGCTCATTCTCTCTGCTCTACTCTCACTCCCCCATCTTCCCACACTACCCACCCCTCTCTCTCTGCCCCTTTCCTAACTTAGTCGCCTCCTCTACTCGGTTCCCGATTCTCCCCAACTAATCTCCTACAAACGTTTCCCCATTTATGCCCTTCTTTCTCCCCATCTCTCCACGCATCGCCCTCCGTCTTTATCTCCACCCCTATTCTCCCCCTCTCTCGTTCTCTTTATCCCCTCTCATCTCGGTCTACCACCTCCCACTCTAACACCCCTCCCTCACTCATTTCCCACCCTCCACGCCATCGACTCTCACACCAATCCTGTACCCTATGGTTCCCGATACCGCGGACCTGAGGAACGTCTGTGCTCATTCACCCTGCCTGCCCCCCTCGTGGTTTTATACAATTCTGAAAGGTCGCCCCTGCGCTCCAAGGAATAAAGTCCCGACCTGCTCGACATCTCTCCCTGCCTCAGTCCCCCGAGTCCAACATGCTCGTCAACCTTCCAGCACAGTGGCCTTTCCTATATCAGGGCGACCGACACTGAACAAGAGTGGAGTCACTGTACATCTGCAACGTGATCTCCCGACTCCTGTACAATCATCTTCCAGAACAGTATACCATCTGAGACCTTGTTAACGAACATGTCCCTATCTCAGAACTACCTAGGATTTATCCATAGCCATCTATTTTTCGAAGCTCCCTGTAGCCATCCAGGTGTCCCATGAAAGACCCTTTCGGTTCCGCCTCCAACACCGCTACCTGCAGCCTATTACATGCACTGACCACTCTCTGAGTGAAAAAAAAAAACTTACCCCTGACAGCTCCTCTGTACTTACTTCCAAGCACCTTAAAATCCTGTCCTCTCGTGCCAGCGATTTCAGTCCTGGGAAAAAGCCTCTGACTGTCCGCACGATCAATGCCTCTCATTATCTTGTACACCTCTATCAGGTCACCTCTCGTCCTCCGTCGCTCCAAGGAAAGAAGGCTGAGTTCACCCAACCTATTCTCACAAGTCATGCTCTGAATTCCAGTAAACATTCTTGTCAATCTCCTCTGCACCCTTTCTATGGATTCCACGTCTTTCCTATAGTGAGTCGACCAGAACTGTGCACAGTTCTCCAGGTGGGATCTGACCAGGGTCCCATATGGCTGCAACATTACCTCTCGGCTCCTAAATGCAAATCCAAGATTGATGAAGGCCAATATACCATACGCATTCTTAACCACAGAGTCAACTTGCGCAGCTGCTTTGAGCGAACTGTGGACTCGGACCCTAAGATCGCTCTGATTCTCAACACTGCCAAGAGTCTAACCATTAATACTATATTCTGCCATCGTATTTGACCTACCAAAATGAATCACTTCACACTTAACTGGGTTGAACTCCATCTGCCAATTCTCAGCCGGTAATGCATCCTATCAACGCCCCGCTGTAACTTCTGACAACTATCCACAAAAACTGAAACAATGTGTCATCAGCAAATGTACGAACCCATCCCTCCAGGTCTTCATCCAGTTCATTTATAAATGTCACGAAGAATAAGGGTCTCAGAACAGATCCCTGATGCACTCTACTGGTGACCGATTTCCATGCAGAATATGATCCGTCTACAATCACACTTTGCATTCTGTGGCAAGCCAGTGGTGGATCCACAAAGCAATATCCACTTGGATCCCATTCCTCCTTGCTTTATCAGTAAGCCTTGCATGGGACACCTTATAAAATGCTTTGCTGAAATCCATATACACTTCATCAACTGCTCTTCCTTATCAATGTGTTTAGTCACATCCCCACAAAAATGCAATCAGTCTCGTAAGGAACGATGTGCCCTTTACAAAGCCACGCTGACAACTCCTAAACATATTATGCCTCTCCAAATGTTCATAAATCCTGCCTCTCAGGATCTTCTCCATCAATTTACCAACCGCTGAGGTAAGACTCACTGGTCTATAATTTCCTGGGCTATCTCTTCTCCCTTTCCTGAATAAAGGAGCAACATCCACAACCCTCCAATCTTGCGGAACCTCCCACGTCTCCATTGATAATGCAAAGATCATCACCAGTGTCTCAGCAATCTCTTGACTCGGCTCCCGCGGTATCCTGGCGTATATTGTGTCCGGTACCGGCGACCTATCCGATTTGATGCTTTCCAAAAGCTCCATTACACCCTCTTTCGTAACATCTACATGCTCATATTTTTCAATCTGCTGCAAGTCATCACTACAATCACTAAGACATTGAAGTAAAGTATTCATTAAGTAGTTCCTATAGTGTTATTAAATATTTATTGTGATCTTATGGTCGTATGGTCTCTCCACAGCGGCGCAAGAACGGGAGTCGAAAGTGAAGATCGGAAATAGACCGTACCGTCTGATCTGCCTACTCTGCCTAGTTACATCCGCCCTCATCGTGATAGTGGCCGGTCTCTCGATCCATGGTGAGTGGAACCGGCTCCGTGTGGAGTCAGACCGTAAATAAAGAGAGTGGAATAAACTGTTATTGTAAAACACCACAGCGACACCGACACGGCCCTGA
Source organism: Hypanus sabinus (assembly GCF_030144855.1). NCBI lineage: Eukaryota > Metazoa > Chordata > Chondrichthyes > Myliobatiformes > Dasyatidae > Hypanus > Hypanus sabinus. Next base: position 43,601 of record NW_026779745.1, read on the forward strand.
CCGTAACACCGATTAAAACCCATCACCATAACACGGACACACGCCTAACCGTGATAAAAACACGGCCTGAATCGTAACACAGTCAAAGCTCGTCCTGACACCCACACGACATTCACTGTCGACCTCGTCTCGGCCGCCGAAACAAGCAAAGCCGAGGTCTCGGAGGCCTTCTCCTCCGGAGATTCCGGACCGCACGGTAGCAGCAGCAGCGAAGCGGGCATTTCAGAAGATTCTCCAGATGTTCCTCCACGCTCTCACGTCTGTCTCCATCAAATCAGGATTGTGCTCGGATCCCTACTTAACAAGTAACAGATATCCATCTCCAGAGAGGCCGCGCGCGCTGCGTCGCGCCGCCATTTTCTCCTCCTTTACTGGGACACCCTTCACCGTCACACTGACATAAAACTCTCTGAGACCCGTGCGGTAGCGCGATGCTGACTCACGTGTCACTGTAAACGCTAAACATCCTTCAACATCTCTCTCAGTATCGCAGATTCTTCATTCTAAGGTCACCTCCGACCGAAACTACCATGAGTTGAACTCAACCCTGCAATCCAAGCTTTCTGCACTCAACTGTAATCTGTCCCTTCTTAAAGGAATGCAGAGCGATCTCCGTCACCGGTTTACTGAGATGGAAACGAAGTGCAGATCTGTCAATGAAACCAAGGATCGAATCTGTGAATTGTTGACAAACAGAATAGGTGAGACATCATCCCCCTCTTTCACCCGCTCCTCATCACAGGGCAGGTATGGAGAGAAGACGCGTCAGTCTATGCTTGACATCGGAAGTGCATGGTTATGGTATGGACGGTGACTCACTCTATGTCTTACTCTGGGAATGTCTGACGGGACAGTATGGATCCAGCTTCACTCTGTGTCTGACAACGGGATTGTGTGATCGAACCGTGCATAGAGAAATTCACCCCATGTCTGACCCCTGAAGTGCGTTATCCCCAGTGGAGAGAGAGCTTCACTCTGAGTCCGGGAGTGCGTGACGGGACGTTGCAGCGGGGGCCTTACTCTGTGTCCGAATTCAGGATTGTGTGGCGGGATCGTGGAGAGAGAGGGACGCTATTTGATTCCAGGGCTGTGTGATGGGAGAGTGCAGATGGACGTAAGGGGACGTAAGGAGGGAGATTCACACTGTGTCTGACCAAGGCTTTGTGTGACTGGACTTTGTGGAGAGATCTTAATTCTGATCTCTGACGTGGGGAATGCGTGAGGGGCGGTGTCGGGTGAAATTCACTCTGTGGTTGACGCTGGGACTGTGTGATGAGACGGTGTGGAAGGAGTAATACCCAGAATCTGACAACGGAAGAGTCCGATTTCACTCCACGTCTCACCACTGGAATGTGCGATGAGGCCATGGAGAGAGAGATTCACTCTGTGTCTGACACAGACAGTGAGTGACGAGGCTTTGTAGAGGGAGCAAACTGTGTGTCTTACTCCGGATATGTGTGATGGGACAATGTGCAGGGAGCTTCACTCCACGTCTGACCCCGGGGGTGTATGAAAGACAGTGTGCAGGGAGCCTCACTCCACGTCTGACCCTTGGAGTGTGTGATGGGTTCCTGGAGAGAGAGTCTCAGTCTGCGACTGACAGTGCGAGCGTGTGATCGGACGGTGTGCAGGGAGCTTAAAACTGTGTCTCTCCCCGTGTGTATGATGGGACTCTGTGTTTCACACAGTGTGCGTGTGATGGAAAGCTATGGCGGGGGATGGGTTCTCAGTGATTTTGGAGGGGGGGGGTCACGTGTGTGTCTGGCGCCGGGAACGGTGACGCGTGTCTGGATGGTGTTCCGCTCTGTGTCTGTTACCAGGGGTGTGTGATAGGACGGTGCGGATGGAGACGCTCTCGTTTTTCGACCCCTGTATTGTGTGATGACACCGCATAGAAGGAGCATCACACTGTGTCTGACCCCGGGAGTGTGCGGCGGGATGGTGCAGTGTGTGTTTAATTTCCTATCTGATCGGGGTGGGTGAATCGGGGTAGTGTGGAGGGAGGTTCACTTTGTGATTGTCCGCAGGACTGTGTGATGGGAGAGTGTACATGGAGCTTCACACCATGCCTCACCCGAGGAGTGTGAGATAGTGTGGGTTAGGGTTAGGGTGGTGTGTGGTGGGACAGTGTGGAAGGAGCATTACTCTGTGTCTGACACCGGGAGAGTATGAAGGAACCGTGAGACAAGATTTTCGTTCTTCCTCCATCTCCGAAAGTGTGCGACGGGACATTTTGGATGGAACCCAAATTACTGTCTGCCCCGTCAGGAAGTGTGATTGAATAGACTGGAGGGACATTCACTCCATAACTGTCTCCGGGTGCCTGTGATGGGAGGGTGCCGAGGAAGTTTCATTGAGTGTCTGATGTTGGGAGTGCATGATGGGACGCTGTGGAGGGAGATTCACTCTGTCTGATCCCGAGAGAGTGTGATGAGACCGTGCGAACGGTGTACACTGTTTTCGACCCAGCGCCTGTGCCATTGGAGAGTGAGAAAGAACTTCACTCCATGGCTTCCTTCGGGTGTCAGTAATCGGACGGTGCTTAAGGAACTACACTGTGACTGATCCCAGGAGTTTGCGATTGGACACTGTCACAGTAGCCGAACTCTGTGTCTCACTCCGCGAATGTGTGATGGGACTCTGTGGAAGGGAGGGAGGGAGAGAGAAAGAGAGAGAGAGAGAGAGAGAGAGAGAGAGAGAGAGAGAGAGAGAGAGAGAGAGAGAGAGAGAGAGAGAGAGAGAGAGAGAGAGAGAGAGAGAGAGAGAGGTTGATTCCCTCTGTCTGACACCGGGGGTGCACGATCGGAGAGTTTGGAGGGAGCTTAATTCATGGTCCAAACCAGAGACTGTTGGGACGGTGTGGGGGGAGCATCGCTCTGTTTCTGACACACCGGGTGTGTGATGGGTTGCTGTGGAACGGGCCTCACTTTGTGTTTGACTCCGTGAGTGTATCGGGGATGGGGTAGAGGAAGCCTGAATCTGTGCCTGACTGGAGAGTCTGTGATAGATGACGTAGAGGGAACTTCACTCTCTGCCTGATCCTGTGAATCTGTGACAGGACGTTGTGGAGGGAACTTCATTCTGTTTCTCTCTCCGGGCTTGTGCGATAGGACAATGTGGTACGAGATTCACTCTGTGTCTTGTCTCCAGGAGTGTGTGATGGATGGTTTGGGGAGGGATTCATTGTGCCTTATCCTGTTAATGTGCGATGAGACGATGTTGGGGGCGGAAAAATTCCCTTTGTGACTGACCTCAGGTGAACGTGATGGGACCGCGTGGCGTGAAATTCAGTATGTGCGTCACCCCGGGTGTGTGTGATGGGAAAGGGTGCAGGGAGATTCAGTTTGTGTCTCACTGTTCCTTGTTTGTGATTTCCAGAGCAAAACTGTTCCAAGAATTGGATCGGGAATAATAACCGGTGTTATTACGTCTCCACGCTTCAAACAGATTTCTCCAGAGCGATACAAGAATGTTTTAGCCTTGATTCAAGCCTGCTGGAAATCAATTCAAGGGATGAAGCGGTATGTGTCACAGCACGGGAAGATCCCACAATATCACAGGAATCATCACACACTCGCGGATTCAGGTACAGATTGAACACACAACATACTCTCCGAGCATACACTCACGGGTTCTGACACAGAGTGAATCTCCCTCCACATCATCCCTTCACACACACCCGGGTTCAGACAGAGCGGTTCTCCCTCCATGCCGTGACGTTACGCATTCCCGGGGTCTGGCACAAAGTAAATCTCACTCCGCACCGTCCCATCACATACTCCCGGGGTCAGGCACAGATTGAAGCTCCCTTCACACCGTCCCATCACATATTCCTTTTGTAGTCATCTGAGAGAAGTTCCGTGCATAGATTTCGATTCTTGGCATTAATCAAATAAATTTAATTTCTCAGAGCTTTGTATCCAACAATCTTGTGTACAGCAACCTTGAGTACTGGATTGGAAAATGCGAAGACGGGTAAGATTTGGACTGATGTGTGGGGTGAGAGTTGAGTATTCAGATAGTGCTGATGGGATTATATGGGATTCGTTTACGGACTGAAGTAGTTTGGTGGGAAAAGGGAGGGGCATTGTGATTTGTCTGTAGACTGTACGCGGGTAGAGTGTAGGGTGATACAGTGGGAACATTTTGTGGCTGACACGTGTATGCCGGGGAAGGACAGGGCAGTGGGATTATTTCGGAAACTGGCATGGGGCAGCGGGGACAGTTCAGTACACAGGGATTATTTTTGTATGACCTATGTCGGTGGGAGAGCGCTGTTCAGTGGGATCATTTCGGAGATAATCGCCGGGCTGTGTGGCGAGGGAGCAACAGCCGGATTAGTTTAGTGACTGACGTAGATCTGAGGGGCGAGAGTAGTCGAACTGTATTAGTTTGGAGACAAGTACAGGGCGATGGGCACACGATGGGTTAATGTGATTAGTTCGGAGGTAGTCTCCGGGCTGTGAGGAGAGTGAGAAACAGTGTGATTCGTTTGCTAAATGACGTAGATCTGAGGGAACAGAGCTGGGCAGGTGGATTAGACGGTGGAAGAGTGGGGGCTGTTCGGGGACTGAAACAGGTCAGAGGGGAGAGGGTGGGCATGTTCGATTCGCCTGGGTACTGACAGAGGACTGTGTTGAGGAAGCGGTTCTGTGGGATTAGTTTGGGGGATACGTGGCTGTGGGGAGACATTGGGTCAGTGCCTTAGTTGGGAACTGACACATGATTGTGCGTAGACATTGGGACCGTGGTATCTGTCTGGATACCGGCTCCGGGCCGTGGGGGAAAGCGGTTGCGTGGGATGAGTTTGCGGACTGACACAGTCTGTTAGGAGACAAAAAAATCATGGGATTAGCTTGGGGACGGTCTGGGCTCGAGTCCTCTGCTGGAGCTGTTTTGTCTCTGTTGAAATTGTTTTCCCTCTTGAACAGGAATGTGAGCTCCGGTCTCCTGTACAGGGTGTCCTCTGGAGCGCCCCCTTGCAGTCAGTGTGATCTGACTTCAGACAAAAAGAATTACCCTTGCGATCTTGATCAGCGTTTCATCTGCGAGAAGTCGGCACTTTTGTTCCCGCATATTCCTGAAAAGATCCGGGGTCTCTGTCAATAGCCAGTGGAGGCGACGTGAACCAAATGATTATCCCCAGTCTGCCCTTCACTCTCACTCCTCGATCCTTCCAGATTCCCTGCACACCATTCTTCCCTTCCGTGCTACACCAATTCCTCCTCTTACCGCAACTACATCGTCTCCACCAAGTACCGACAAGCCTTTCTTGCTGTCTAACCCCTTCTTTCCCTCCATTCCCCCGTCCCGCTTTTTCTGCTCCCTCTACCTCCCACTTTCACCTCTCTCCCCGTCCATCCCCGTCTTTCCCTCCATTCCCCCGTACCGCTCTTTCTGCTCCCTCACTCCTTTTTTCACGTATCTCCCCGTCCGTCCCCTTCTTTCCCTCCATTCCCCCGGCCCGCTCTTTCTGCTCCCTCTACACCCCTCTTTCACCTCTCTCCCCGTCCGTCCCCTTCTTTCACTCCATTCCCCCACCCATCTCTTTCTCCACCCTCTACCTCCCTCTTTCACCTCTCTCACCGTCCATTTCCTTCATTCCACGTCCCGTTTTCTTCTCCACCCTCTACCCGCCTCTTTCACCTCACTCGCCGTCCATCCCCTTCTTTCCCTCCATTCCCCCGGTCAGCTCTTTCTGCTCTCTACCCCACTTTTTCACCTCTCTCCCCATCCATCCACTTCTTTCACTCCATTCCCGCGTCCCGCTCTTTCTGGTCTATCTACCCCCTCTTATACCTCTCTCCCCGTCCATCCCCTTCTTTCCCTCCATTCCCCCGTCCCGCTCTTTCTGCTCCCTCTACCAATCTTATTATTTCTTTCGTACTTCCTCCGCCCGCTTTCTTCTGCTCCCTCTACCGACCTCTTTCACCTCTCTCCCCGTGCATCCTCTTCTTTCCCTCCATTCCCCCGTCCTGCACTTACTGCTCCCTCTAACCCCCCCTTTCACCTCTCCCCGTCTATCCAATTCTTTCCCTCCATTCCCCCGTCCCGCTCATTCTGCTCTCTACCCCCCTCTTTCACCTCTCCCTGTCTATCCCCTTCTTTCCCTCCATTCCCCCGTCCCGCTCTTTCTGCTCCCTCTACCCCCTTTCACCTCTCTCCCCGTCCATCCTCTTCTTTCCCTCCATTCCCCCGTCCCGCTCATTCTGCTCTCTACCCCCCTCTTTCACCTCTCCCCGTCTATCCCCTTCTTTCCCTCCATTCCCCCGTCCAGCTCTTTCTGCTCCCTCTACCCCCTCTTTCACCTCTCTCCCCGTCCATCCTCTTCTTTCCATCCATTCCTTCGTCCCGCTCTTTCTGCTCCCTCGACCTATCTTATTATTACCTCGTACTTCCCCCGCCCGCTTTCTTCTGCTTCCTCTACCCCGCTCTTTTACCTCTTTCCCCGTCCATCCCCTTTTCCCCCATTCCCCCGTCCCACTCTTACTGCTCCCTCTACCTCCCACTTTCACCTCTCCCCGTCCATCCCCTTCTTTCCCTCCATTCCCCCGTCCCGCACTTACTGCTCCCTCTACCCCCTCTTCCACCTCTCCCCGTCTATCCACTTCTTTCCCTCCATTCCCCCGTCCCGCTCTTTCTGCTCCCTCTACCCCACTCTTTCACCTCTCTCCCCGTCCATCCCCTTCTTTCCCTCCATTCTCCCGGTCAGCTCTTTCTGCTCTCTACCCCACTTTTTCACCTCTCTCCCCATCCATCCACTTCTTTCACTCCATTCCCGCGTCCCGCTCTTTCTGGTCTATCTACCCCCTCTTATACCTCTCTCCCCGTCCATCCCCTTCTTTCCCTCCATTCCCCCGTCCCGCTCTTTCTGCTCCCTCTACCAATCTTATTATTTCTTTCGTACTTCCTCCGCCCGCTTTCTTCTGCTCCCTCTACCGACCTCTTTCACCTCTCTCCCCGTGCATCCTCTTCTTTCCCTCCATTCCCCCGTCCTGCACTTACTGCTCCCTCTAACCCCCCCTTTCACCTCTCCCCGTCTATCCAATTCTTTCCCTCCATTCCCCCGTCCCGCTCATTCTGCTCTCTACCCCCCTCTTTCACCTCTCCCTGTCTATCCCCTTCTTTCCCTCCATTCCCCCGTCCCGCTCTTTCTGCTCCCTCTACCCCCTTTCACCTCTCTCCCCGTCCATCCTCTTCTTTCCCTCCATTCCCCCGTCCCGCTCATTCTGCTCTCTACCCCCCTCTTTCACCTCTCCCCGTCTATCCCCTTCTTTCCCTCCATTCCCCCGTCCAGCTCTTTCTGCTCCCTCTACCCCCTCTTTCACCTCTCTCCCCGTCCATCCTCTTCTTTCCATCCATTCCTTCGTCCCGCTCTTTCTGCTCCCTCGACCTATCTTATTATTACCTCGTACTTCCCCCGCCCGCTTTCTTCTGCTTCCTCTACCCCGCTCTTTTACCTCTTTCCCCGTCCATCCCCTTTTCCCCCATTCCCCCGTCCCACTCTTACTGCTCCCTCTACCTCCCACTTTCACCTCTCCCCGTCCATCCCCTTCTTTCCCTCCATTCCCCCGTCCCGCACTTACTGCTCCCTCTACCCCCTCTTCCACCTCTCCCCGTCTATCCACTTCTTTCCCTCCATTCCCCCGTCCCGCTCTTTCTGCTCCCTCTACCCCACTCTTTCACCTCTCTCCCCGTCCATCCCCTTCTTTCCCTCCATTCTCCCGTCACGCTCTTTCTGTTTCCTCTGCCTACCTTATTATTACCTCGCACTTTCTCCCCTCTATTTCCACATTCTCTCTTCGTCATCTATCCCTGTTCCATCCTCTCCAACTCCCTCCTCACCCTTCCTGTCCCTTACTCCTATCCCATTCTCCATCAGTGCTCGCATCCCCATTCTCCCCAAGACACACCGACAAACCTCTGTCCCCATTGATCTCCGGATTTGTGGCATTTTCCAGCCCGTGCCGTTCTTCTCCACCCCTTACTGCCTCGCCCTTTCTCCGCCGGCTCTTTGTCCTCTCCCTATGCCAACTCTTTCCCACTTTTTGCTCCCTCTCTACCCTCTTTCTACCCCTCTCTCTTCCTTCCCTCTCTGTCTCTCTGTACTCTCAGTGTTCATAATGTCCACTTTCTCCTTTCCACTCACTCTCACGTTAATCCTGTGCGGTCTGGTGCTCGATAACCCAACCCTGGGTGAAAGTTTGTGCCTATTTCCTTTGTCTGTGCCTCTCTTGGGTTTATGGACCTCTGTCAGGTTACAAAACTGATCCAGGGAATAAAGTCCCAAACTCCCTCCCTCTCTGCATAACCCTCAATTTCCTGCAATATCCCCGGAGAACTCCATGTACTTTATTTTTCAGTTCAGTGGCATTTTTCCTAAAGCATAAAGCCTCACCGACGCTTTGTACCACTGCAGCGTGATCTCCCGACTCCCGTGTTCAGTGTCCTGACCGGTGAAGGCCAGCGTGCCCAGTGTCCTGTCCTGTCGAATATTTTTCACCAGAATCGCTATTTGAATTTTGCCCTGAAATGTATACGGCATGCAATTTGTTCTTAAGCTTCATCAGTACGGCAAAAATATGTAGAGCTAATGTAAATTACAAACATTAATAAACACCGCAAAAAATGTCGAGTGTGTGCTCGTGCGTTCAAAGATGTGATGGCGCAGGGTGAGAAGATGTTCCTGAATCGTTGTGTGTGGGTGTTCAGGCTCTTGCGACTCCGCCCTGATTGTGGTAACGGGCAGAGAGCTTCTCCCGGGTGGGGAGAGGACTCAGTGAAGGATTCCGCCTTCTCGAGGCATCGCCTCTTGACAATGCCCTCGATGGTAGGGAGGGGTGTGACCGTCAGAGTCGCAGCTGAGGCTGCAAAACTCTGTAGCCTGTTAGTATTCTGTGCGTTGCAGCATCCGCATCCGGCGGCGATGCGGCTAGTCAGAAAGTTCCCCACCGAACATCCATAAAATATCCCTCATCTTCACTGAGAGAGCACATCCCCTCAAACTCCTAAAGCTGTGATCCCTTCTGTAACGAGACCCAAATGCAGAGTCAGGTCTGGAATTAAGACTCAGAAACGAAGTAAACAATACGGCACCAAGCCAACCAAAGCCAAAATCTCAAGCAGTCGGACTGGAGACGGGAATCTTACGACTGAGCACTGAGTGCTCTGCTACAGTGCTTTAACTATAGACTGTCCATAAGGAATTGTGGCATTGCACAATTATGTCTCTGAATCTTTAGAAGAAAAGTGACAGTTAACTATACTCTGGGAAATGGACGTGAGTTGCTGACACACAGTAACCTAGGATCTTCAATTAAACCCATACGACGCAGGAGGAGAATTAGGACATCGAGTCTGCTGGTCGTTTCATAGCTGATCCATAGTCCTCTTGGTTCCAAACTCGCGCCTTCATTCTTTCAATAATGAAGAATTTTTCAAAGTATCTCTGAAATATACAGAATGGCTGGTAGTCCACGCCTGCCTGCGGCCTGGAATTCCGCAGATTCAACACGATCTGGCGAAGGAAGTTCCTTATTATCCCCTTTTTAAAAGATATCTCTATACTCTCAAGTTGTTTCTGCTGATCCTAGATCCATTCTCTTCACACCAACTCTGTCATGATCTTTCACAATCTGATTTTTTTCAATATGCACACTTCACTATTCATTATTCTGAATTCCCGCGAGTAGAGGCCCACAACCATCAAACGTTCTTCATACGACAGGCAATTTTTTTCGGGAAAGTCCTTTGAAACCTTTCTAATATAACCACATGCTTTGTTCGATAAGGGATATCAACGTGCTCACAATTCGCCAAATGTAGCCTCACGGTTCCTCATTTAGCCTTAGAATTATTGACATTCTTGCTTGGAAGCTGAGGTGTGATGAGGTTGTTATACTGAGAGGATGTTAGACCCAATGTGCAGTTCACAGGAAACTGGGTGAGAGTCAGAAGGATCAAAGCAGTTTAACAGACAGTCCCAGGTTAGAGTGCCCACTGTAGCCCACCCTTTCAATAGCAGGTCTACCGCTTTGTATACTTTTGGGTGGGGGACGGGTCAAATGACCAAGTAGAGGGAAGTATCTCAGGTCAGGTCTCTGGCACTGATTTTGTCTCTGTAGTTCAGGAAGGGGGAGGTCGAGATGAGGCGCACTGTTGGATAGGGGATTATTTGTTAGGGAGTTAGAAAAGGGGTTCTGTGTGCGACAGAGGGATTCGTGGATGGTGTTTCGCCTCCCGAGTGTCAGGGGCACTACCACTCTGAGCAGGTCCTCAGCAATCTTAAGCAGCAGGGTGAGCAGTCGAAGTTCGATACGCGCCGGTGTGGCCAGAAACAGGAGGATAACACTGCTTAACACGGGGCTAAGGTGTCCTGGGATGAGTGAGGGCTTCTGATAGCTGGGTCATTGGTTCTTTTCTAAGGAAGGTACAATATACCTTATATGCATAAGGCTTAAAATAGGCCGGACTCTAAACGACCCCATACCGTGACACCCACACGCATCTCGCTGTGACACTCTGCGTAAAGCGTTGGAACTGGAACTGGATGAACTCAGGATTATTCGAGAAGCTGAGGGAGTGATAGGGATGACATGGAGAGGTATTTACAACTAAGGTGACGGGTACAGGAAACTGGGTGACAGACAGGAAGGGGAAAGATGTTAAACAGCCAGAGCCAATGCAGAGCCTCCTAGTGGCTAATCCGCAGAATAAAAAGTAAAACACTTTCGATTCTTCTGGATGGGAGGAGAGAGGTGGAAATGACCAATGAGGGGAAAGTCTCACCGGTCAGGTCTCTGGCTCTGTGGCTCAGAAGGGAATAAGTTGTGAAATCTGGCGAGCTTTATCGATAGGGTTGCTTTTGTTAGGGGAGCACAAAAGAGGTATTGTGGACGAGAACGAGATTACAGCATGAATTGATACCTGGAAATATGATGTTGTAGCTATTAGTGAAACATGGTTGTAGGAGGGGTGTGATTGGCAACTAAATATTCCTGGATTTTGCTGCTTCAGGTGTGATAGAATCGGAGGGCGACGAGGAGGAGATGTTGCATTGCTTGTCCGAGAAAATATTACCGTAGTGCTTTGGCAGGATAGATTAGAAGGCACATCTAGGGAGATTATTTTGTTGGAATTGAGGTATAGGAAAGGAGTAGTAACACTTATCGGCGTGTATTATAGACCACCAAATGGGAAGCAAGAATTGGAGGAGCAAATTTGTAAGGAGATAGCAGATATTTGTAAAAAGCACAAGGTTGTGATTGTGGGAAATTTTCCACATATAGGCTGGGAAGCTCACTCTGTAAAAGGGCTGGATGAATAGCAGTTTGTAAAATGTGTGCAATACATAGAGTTATAAACTAGCGAAGGGGCAGTGTTGGATCTCTGTTCAGGAATGAAATAGGTCTGGTGACGTAGGTATATGTTGGGGAGAACTTCGGGTCCAGGGATCACAATAGCATTAGTTTCAATATAATTATGGAGAAGGATAGATCTGGACCCAGGGTAGAGATTTTTGATTGAAGAAGGCTAACTTTGAGGAGATGCGAAAGGAGGCAGAAGGAGTGGATTGGGACATTTTGATTTATGGGAAGGATGTAAGAGAGAAATGGAGTTCGTTTAAAAGTGAAATTATGAGTGAACTGAATCTTTATGTTCCTATTACGTTGAAAGGAAATATTAAAAATTTGAGAGTGCCATGATTTTCTAGGGATAGTGGAAACTTGGTTCGGAAAAGAGGGAGATCTATAATAAATATAAGCAGCATGGAGTATATGAGGTGCTCGAGGAATATCAAGAATGTAAGTAGAATCTTAAGAAAGACATTATCAAAGCACAAAGAAGACACGAGATTGCATTGGCAAGTAAGGTGAAAATAAATCCGAAAGGATTCTACAGGTATATTATCAGCAAAAGGATAGTGAGGGATAAAATTGATCCCTTAGAGAATCAGATTGTACAGCTATATCTGGAACAGAAAGAGATGGGGGAGATTGTGAACAATTTCTTTTCTTCGGTATTAACTAAAGAGAAGGATGTTGAATTGTGTAAGGTAAGGGAAACAAGTAAGGAAGTTATGGATACTACGACAATTAAAGAGGAGGAAGTACTGACATTTTTAAGGAATATGAAAGTGGATAAATCTCTGGCTCCTGACAGGATATTCCCTAGGACCTTGAGGGAACTTGGTGTATAAATAGCAGTGACTCTGACAGAAATATTTCAAATGTCATTAGAAACGGGTATGGTGCCGGAGGATTGGCGTTTTGATCATGTGGATCCATTGTTTAAAAAGGGTTCTTAGAGTAACCCTAGCAATTATAGGCCTGTAAGTTTCACGTCAGTAGTGGGTAAATTAATGGAAAGTATTCTTAGAGATGGTATATATAATTACCTGAATAAACAGGGTCTGATTAGGAATAGTCAGCATAGATTTGTGCGTGGAAGGTCATGTTTGTCAAATATTATTGGAATTTTTTGAAGAGGTTACGAGTACAGTTGACGAGGGTAAAGCAATGGATTTTGTCTGTATGGACTTCAGTAAGGCCTTTGCTAAGGTTCCGCACAGGAAGGTTTAATCGTTAGGTACTAACATTAAAGTACGTTTGTAGTAACATGGATTCAGCAGTGGCTAGATGGGAGATGCCAGAGAGTAGTGGTGGAGAACTGTATGTCAGGTTGGAGGCCGGTGTCTAATGGTGTGCCTCAGGGATCTCTAATGGGTCCTATGTTGTTTGTCATATACATTAATGATCTGGATGATGGGGTGGTAAATTGGATTAGCAAGTATGCAGATGTAGGTACCTACCTCAGGCACCTACCTAAGGTAGGTGGCGTTGTTGATAATGCGGTAGGTTTGAAAGTTTGCAGAGAGATTTAGGACAGTTACTAGAGTGGGCTGAACGATGGCAGATGGAGTGAGTTTAATGCTGATAAATGTGCGGTGCTACATTTTGGTAGGAATAATCCAAATAGGACATGCATCATAAATGCTCGGGCATTGAAGATTGCAGTAAAATAGAGTGATCTAAGAATATTAGTGCATAGTTCCCTGAAGGTGGGATCTCATGTGGATAGAGTGGCGAAGAAAGCTTTTGGTATGCTGGCCTTTATAAATCAGAGCATTGAATATAGGAGATGGGATGTAATGTTAAAATTGTATAATACATTGGTCTTGCCGAATTATAGGAAAGATATCAACAAAATAGAAAGAGTACAGTGCAGATTTACTAGAATGTTACCCGGGTTTCAACAACTAAATTACAGGGAAAGGATGAACAAGTTAGATCTTTATTCTTTGGAGCGTAGAAGGTTGAGGGCGGACCTGATAGAGCTACTTAATATAATGAGGGTTATAGATCAAATTGACATAGGCTATTTCCTTTGAGAGTAGGGGAGATTCAAAGAAGAGGACATGATTTGAGAGTTGGGGGGAACATTTTAAGGCTAACACGAGGGGGAATTTCCTTTCTCAGAGTGTGTAGCTGTGTAGAATCAGCTTCCTGTAGAAGTGGTACAGACAGTTTCGGTATTGTCATTTAAAGAAAAATTCGATAGGTATATGGACAAGAAAGGAATGGAGGGTTATGGGCTGAGAGCGGGCCAGTGGGACTAGGTGAGTGTAAGCGTCGGCACGGACAAGAAAGGCCGAGATGGTCTGTTTCGGTGCTGTAATTGTTATTTGGTTATATGGTTATTCCTCGATCGTGTGCGGTCGCTATCGTCGCCAGTATTTAGGTAGGAAACGAGCCGATTCTGAACATTCAGTTTGAAACGTGGCTCAAATGTTAGGGTTGAAGCGCACATAATATGTATAAAATATGAAGAAAGCAAGCATATGTAGGAAATCAGTAAGTACATTCTCGCATTATGCACACACACACACACACACACACACACACACACACACACACACACATACACATCTCTGCAGCTTGAGGTCCCCTGAGCACTTTGAATGTCACGGTAATCTACAACTGTTCACAACTGAGTTTGTATTCTGCCGAGCGGTCACTTGGGGGCAGCACAGACTCCAGCCCGGAGGCCGCGCCACACCTCCTCCACCTTGCTCCGGTCCTTCATTTCCTCTCCCATAAGTACACCTGAACTGGATTGGAACTAATATTCCAGGGGTGATTTTTTTTTTCCATTAAAATGAGAGACTGGTGGTATAAATTAGAGTTGCAGGGACATGTATACAAGAACGCCATTGCAGATAGTTGAGTGGTTGTTGGGACAGATGTTGCTAAGACTTCTGAAAAAGTCAAGAAACAAAAGGTTGATCCTCCTGGGACTCATGTTCTGAGCTGCGTGCGCATCAATGCAGGAAGGGCCGATGCGCTCAGGTCAAGTGTCAACGCCTCTAAGCCTGACACGGCAAATATTAGTGAGTCTAGATTGCAGGAGGGACAGTACCGTTTGCATAAGCTATGAACGAGACACACAACCCTCAGTGTGACACGGAGAAGTTTTTCAATGGGGCTCTGAAAGTGTGTCGGTGTCAAAGCCACAACCCATATCTGACATGAACACGCCCCTCATCGTGACACTAACACAGACAGGCTCTGCACCACAGCAGGATCTCACCACTCAACGATACAAACACAGAGTCAGGCCCTGCACTGTAACTCGAATACAGTCCTCCCCGTATGCATAACATCATCCCTCTCCAAAACCACTCCCCGACTCCGTCACCCTACTCCTACACTATTCCCAGTCACAGTCACACAGACTGCAATGCACCACTCCTGTTTCCGTCAGCCATTCCTCGCCTACAAGCAATTCCGTCTCCTTGACCCACATCCTCTCCTGCACACTTCGCCATCTCCATCATCTCGTACGTACCCATACGCCCCGTCCCGTCTCCATGATACACTCCACCCGCTAAACGTTCCCCATCTACGTCGTCACTCCGCTCTCCTCCCACTCGATGTCCGAGAGACGGTCCAGCTACAGTAAGTGCGACGCGTACTGGAGCTACAATTGCAAAAGTAAATACAGATTCATCTGTGAGAAGTCGCACATTTATACCCGGATATTACTGAAGAGATCCGAAGTCTCTGTCAACAGACTGTCGGGTCGACTTCAATCAAGTAACTTCACGCCAGTTCTCCCCATTTAATCTACACCACTCTCACTCCCCCATCTTTTCCGACACTCCCACCCTCTCCGCAACTCCTTCCTACTCCAATACCCTCCTCTACTCGCATCCGCATACTCCTCCACTGCTCTTCCTCTCCCCATCTAATGTACTCTTCTCACTTCCCAGACCCAAACCCCCCCCGATACCCCATTTAGTCCCCCTCTTCTCTTTCTCCAATTCTCACTAGCTCATTCCCTTTCCATCCCTCCTCTTCCCCTCGGACCCCATTCTCTGCCTTTCCTCTCTCCGATCTCCCCACACACTGTCATCTCAATTCTGTGTACTCTGGCTGTCAACACCCCAACCCAAGGGAAAAAAAACTGTGTACATTAAACCTATCTGTGCCTCTCCTGGCTTCATACCCACGCTTCAAGGTACAAAGTCCCCTCCTTCTTGCCGTCTCTCCATAACTCAGACCCTCGAGGCCCGCAACATCCTCGTAAATCTCCCTCTGCACTCTTTCCAGATCAGTGGCATCTTTCCTTCAGCAGGGCGACGAGAACTGAACACCGGACTCCAAGTGCGGACTCACCGACACCTTGTACAACTTCAACGTGACCTCAGCACGGTCGAAGATGCAAAATTAACGTAAATAGCGAAAAATAATAAACACTACTTCATAGGTGAATACCGAGGGAACGTTTAAATGTGTAGGGAGTGTTCTTACACTGATGGCGAAGAGGCAGCAACTGCTTGTAAATTGTTGAGTTTACAGGCGCCTGTACCCCCTCCCCGATGATACCGATGAGCACAGGGCACTTACCCGGCTGGAGAGTGTCCTCGCTGATGGATGTGGTCTTCCCGAGGCATTCCTTCTTGAACATGTCCTCGATGGAGGGGAGGTTTGTGCCCGAGATGGGGTTGGCTGAGTCTAGAACCCTCTGCAGCCTCTGGTGACCCTCTGCGTTGCAGCCTCCACACCAGGCGGCGATGCGACAACTCAGAACGCTCTCCACAGTACATCCGGAGAAATTCGCAAGTCTTCAATGAGAGACTACATCCCCTAATACTCCGAACCTTGCAATCTCTTCGGTACCGAGTGAGGTATGGAAGGTGGTGTAGGCAAGGGCCGAGTAGAGTCTAGAATACACTCCGGCTCAGACCGGAATTAAACAAGAGCCCAGTGATGAAATCCAAAGATAAAGTCACAAGCAGCAGTGCAAGAAATGGATCCCGTATGGTTGAACACTGAGTGCTCGGCGCGAGGCAAATACCGACAGACATTCCATGAAGGAACACTGACCGACAATAATTGGCAGTCTGAGTCTTTAAGAGAAAGTGACAGCGAACTACTCTCCGAGGAATGGGAGTGCTGAAACCTGGGTGTCTGAGGCTGTTCTGTCAGGAACATGACACGTTCTTCGTCTCACATGAATGTGTTGCGCCCGGTGTAGACCCTCTGAGATGCTGATACCCAATATCCCAGGAACTTCAAGTACGATCATATGACAGAGTGGAAGAATTAAGCCATTTGCTCCATCGGGTCAGTCCACCATTTGTTTATGGCTGATCAACCCTTATTCCCAATGTCCAGTCTTCGCTCCTTTCTCTTTATGATCTGTCTGGTCAGGAATCTATTACTCTGAAATATGCCCAGTAGCTTCTCGTCCACGGCCGCCTGTAACAACGAATTCCGCAGATTCACCCGTCTCTGGCAAAGTAAGTTCCTCACGTCCCTCTACCCTGTGGCCGTCAAGGGTAATTTTGGAAAAAAAAGAGGTGCAATTGTTAAACAAGGGGGTGGATCGATCATGTTTGTTTCGCAGCCAGTGACAACAGGAAAAGTTTCACTGGTAGACAGAAGAATGCATTCAGTTGAATTCTAGCGAATTCTGGAAACAAACATCACACCGTCTTTAAAAATGCTGAAGATGAAAAGGGGACGGCTTCTACAACAGGATAATCATCTGAAACACATCCTAAACTCAAACTCCACAACGGACTACTTCAAGACGCGCAAGGTGAATGTTTTGCCAGGGCCCTCACTGTCCACCGACCTAAAAATTATCGACAATCTGTGGATAGACCTAAAAAGAGCAGTGCATCCAGGACGGCCAAATAATCTGGCAGAACTAGAAGTCATTTGCAAGGAAGAGTGGGTGAAAATTCCCCCAAACAAGAATTGAAAGACCCTTAGCTGGCTACTGAAAACGTTTACAACGTGTGGCACTTGCCAAAGTGGGTGTTACTAAGTACTAACCATGCAGGGTACCCAAACATTTGCTTCGGGCCCTTTTCCTATTTTTGTTATTTCGAAACTGTAAAAGATGGAAATTAAAAAAAGGTACTCTTGCTTAAAATATTAACGAAATGTGTCATCTTTAACATTATGCCTTTTGGAATTCAGGTCCACTTTTACTCGCTTAACTATTCACAGTAACAACACATTTGACCGGGGTGCCCAAACCTTTGCATGTCACTGTTGGGACAAACTGTTGGTAGGTTGGTTTTCAGTTTATTTATCGTTTCCCTCTTTATAATTGCACAGTTAGAACAGTAGGCATGCCTGAAAAGAGAGTTAAATGCTCCTCTTGCAGGATCTGGGACGGCAGGGAGACCTCCAGTGTCTCCGACAACCTCGCCTCTGATAATTACATCCGGATTCAGATTCGATCACACGGATTTATGGAGTTGGAACTGCTGCTGGATGATCTCAGATTCATTCGGGAAGGTGAGGGGGTGGTCGGGAGTACATATTGGGAGGAAGTTAGACCCCATGTGCAGTTCATAGGAAACTGGGTGACAGTCAGGAGGTTGAAAGGGGTTAACCAGCTAGAACCACAGTAGAGTAGCCCTGTGCCCAACTGGCTTAATAACAGGTCTACCACTTTGTAAACGTCTGGGTGGGGGAGACGGGTAAAAATGACCGAGCAGAGGAAAGTCTCACAGTTCCGGTCTCTGGCTTCGAGTTTTCCTCCATGGTTAAGAAAGGAGGGCGACATGAAACAAGCTGTGGATATTTGTGATTCCTAGTTTGTGGAACATAAAAGTGGTTTTGTGTTGAAGACAGAGATTCCTGCATGTTCTTTCCCTCCCGTGTGCCAGGGCCGCGACCTCGCCGATCCGGGCCTCAGCAATGTCAAGTGGAAGGGTGAGCAGACAAAGTTCTGCACGGGCTGGTGTCGCCAGAAATAGGATAATAGAGATTAACACGTGGATAAGGCGTTGGGGTGGGAATGAGGGCTTCAGATAGTTGGATCACCGGGGCCTGGTCCAAGGAAGGCGAGAACTGTGCATATGAGACCGGTTCAATCCAATTCGAGTTTAATTGTCATTCAACCGTATATCAGTAAACATGAATACAGCCAAACGCGTCAGCGTTACTCAGCATAAAGAAACACAGTGCCAAAAAGCACACTCGGCACAAAACAGAAATACTACTGAAGTAGTTTTTGGGAAGTGGGGACGGCATTGAAATTTGTTTGAAAACTGTGCCACGTTGTTGGGAGAGGGAGGTACAATGGGAACAGATTGGGACCATCACCTGTCTATCGGGGACGGACAGGGCAGTGGGAATGCTTTGAGACCTGGACGGGGGCAGTCGGGAGGGATCAGTCAACTGGCATTATTTTGCGGACTGGCTCAGGGCTGTAGGCAGTGTGAAGTAAACTGTGATTAGTTTGGAGACAGACACGACGCTGTGGGGAGAGGGGGGCAATGGGGTTAATTTGGGAAAAGACACGGCGTTGCTGGAAAGAAAGGGGCCAGTGGGACACACTTCGGGACTGCCATGGATCAGTGGGGAAATGGCGGGGCAGTAGGATTCCTCTGGGGATTGAAACAATCTCAGGGGAGAAAGTGGGCGTGTTTGATTCGTATGGAGACTGACAGTACTGTCGAGAGAAAGTGGGTCAGCGGGACACATTTCGGGACTGCCATGGATCAGTAGGGAAATGGCGGGGCAGTAGGATTCCTCTGGGGACTGAAACAATCTCAGGGGAGAAGGTGGGCGTGTTTGATTCGTATGGAGACTGACAGTACTGTGGAGAGTGAGTGGGTCAGTGGGACACATTTCGGGACTGCCATGGATCAGTGGGGAAATGGCGGGGCAGTAGGATTCCAATGGGGACTGAAACAATCTCAGGGGAGAAGGTGGGCGTGTTTGATTCGTATGGAGACTGACAGTACTGTCGAGAGAAAGTGGGTCACTGGGACACATTTCGGGACTGCCATGGATCAGTGGGGAAATGGCGGGGCAGTCGGATTCCTGTGGGAACTGAAATAATCTCAGGGGAGAAGGTGGGCGTGTTTGATTCGTATGGAGACTGACAGTACTGTGGAGAGTGAGTGGGTCAGTGGGACACATTTCGGGACTGCCATGGATCAGTGGGGAAATGGCGGGGCAGTAGGATTCCAATGGGGACTGAAACAATCTCGGGGGAGAAGGTGGGCGTGTTTGATTCGTATGGAGACTGACAGTACTGTCGAGAGAAAGTGGGTCACTGGGACACATTTCGGGACTGCCATGGATCAGTGGGGAAATGGCGGGGCAGTCGGATTCCTGTGGGAACTGAAATAATCTCGGGGGAGAAGGTGGGCGTGTTTGATTCGGATGGAGACTGACAGTTCTGTGGAGAGAGAGTGGGACTGTGGGACACACTTCGGGACTGCCATGGATCTGTGGGGAAATGGCGGGGCAGTAGGATTCCTGTGGTGACTGAAACAATCTCAGGGGAGAAAGTGGGCGTGTTTGATTCGTATGGAGACTGACAGCACTGTGCAGAGAGAGCGTGTTAGTGGGATTTGTTTGACCTCGGACCAGAGAGTGTCGGGGGAGCGTGGTGTACTGGGATTATTGATGGCAACTGACACAGGGCTGTGGGGATACAGTCGGTCAATGGGGAAAAAGGGGATTCGTGTGATTAGTTTGGGGCTGACACAGGGCTGTGAGGAGAGGGCGGTTTATTGGCATTACTTTGGCGATGGTCTCGGGTATCTGCTGGAGCTGTTATGTTTTTGTTGAACCAGTTTGACGCTCTTCGACAGCAAAGTGGCCTCCGGCCTCCTGTAACAATATGAGCTCTGGAAAGTATGCCGGTAGTCAGTGCGAATCGTCCATATGGGGTTTGCCTTGTAATCGGGCTGAACGTTTCGCTTACGAGAAGTCTGTACCTTTGTGCAGGGATATTCCTGCAAAGATGCAGGGTCTCTGATCAGACCCTGGGACCTACTTGAATCAAGTGCCTACCTCGTTGTTTTTTCCTCTTTCTCTCTCCTGCACTCAATCCCCGATCGCCCACAAATTCCCTTCTCACCTCCTATGCCCTTCCCTGCCACTCCACTTTCTTCCTGTTGTCGCAACCCTATTCTCCCCACCATACATCGACAAACCTCTCTCCCCATCTATCTTTTTTTTGTCATCATATCGCCACTCCGTCTACCTCACTGCTCCAGCTCCCTCCCCCCGTACTTCCTCGCTCTTCTGAATTCCAGCCGGTACTGGCCCCAGAGCATCAAACTGTATCATATGACAAGCCGTCCAATCCTGGAATCGTGTTCGTGAATCTGTTTTGAACCCTTTCCAATAGCAGCACATACTTAGTTCGATAAGGGATCTAAACCTGCTCACAATGCAGCAAATGTGGCCTCACAGTTCCTTATTAGGTCATAAAATTACATCCTCTTTTGTACATTCCACTCCTCTCGAAATGAATGGTTGGACGGGAACTGCGCATTATGTCTGAAACACGAGTGTCTGACGAGAAGAGGTTGAAGAGGTTTCACTCTGTGCCTGTACCAGGGAAAATTTGATGTTGGAGTGTAGAGGGGCCTCACGCTGTGTCTGACCACGGGTGGTGTGTTGCTAACTGAACGTCACTCAGTGTCTGACCACCGGAGTGTGTTTTGGGACTGTCTGGAGGGAGATTGACTCTGTGTCTGACCCAGTGAGTGTGTGATGAGACGGTGTGTAGGGAGATTCACTCTGTGTCTGAACCCGGGAGTGTGTCATGGGACGGTGCGCAGGGAGATTCACTCTGTGTCTGACCCCGGGAGTGTGTGATTGGACGGTATGGAGGCAGATTCACTCTGTGTCTGACTCCGGGAGTGTGTAATGCTGGGGTATGAAGGGAGCCGTTGGGACAATTTCCAGTCAGATATTGGGAGCGGGAAGAATGTGTGCTTTAAAAAGCAGCCCCTCGCATTTGTTCGGCCAACCACAAATCATTGAAGCGTTTTAATTTGCAATGGAAAATAAAGATAGGACAGGGGCAAGCAGTTGGTCTTTCGGCCTATGATATTTTGCCGAACATGTCCCTAGCCTAGAAATTACTAGGCTTCCCTATAGCCCTCTATTTTTTCTAAGCATTGAAGCGTTTTAATTTGCAATGGAAAATAAAGATAGGACAGGGGCAAGCAGTTGGTAGGATTGTTTTCAGTGTATTGATTGTTTCCTTCTTTATTATTGCACAGTTAAAGTAGAAGTCATGCCTGGCAGGAGAGTTGAATGCTCCGCTTGTAAGACGTGTCACGAAATGGAGACCTCCAGTGTCTCTGACGAATTTATCTGTGAGAAGCTGCAGCGTCGAACCCTCCAAACAGGATCTGGAACTGGAACGGGATGTTCGTGGGATCATTCGCTAAACTGAGGAGCTGATAGAGGGGACATATGGGAGTTAGTTTGACCGAATGTGAAGTTCATCAGGAGGATGAAACCTGTTTGAAAGCCAGGCCCAGTGCAGAGTGCCTGCTGTGGGCAATCTCCTTAATAACACGTAAACCACTTTTCATACTTCTACGTGGGAGGAGAGCGGTGCAGATGTCCAATTATAAATATGTTGACAGGTCAGGACTCTGGCAATGAGATCAGTTCTGTGGCTCAGAAGGCAAGAGAATATACTACAGATTAACACGTGACTTAGGTTTTGGAGTAGTAATGAGGAACGCACACAGCTGGATCTTTCGGTTCTCTTCCAAGAATTTGCCACCTGTGCATAAGAGACGGTTTCTATGCAATCCAAGATAAGTCGTCATTCAACTATACGTGAATATCCATGAATAGACAGAAATATGTAAAACCTACAGCAGAATACTGGTCTTTCGGCCTATGTTTTTTTGCCGAACATGTCCCTAGCCTAGAAATTACTAGGCTTCCCTGTAGCCCTCTATTTTTTCTAAGCTCCATATCCAAAAGTCTTTTAAAGGACGCTTTCGTATCTGCCTCCAACACCATTACCGGCAGCCCATTCCACGCACCCACCACTCTCTGAATAAAAAACATTACCTCTGATATACCATCTTTACCTATTCTCTTGCACGTTATTCTGTGCCCTGTTATGTCAAACATTTCAGCCCTGGGAAAATCTCGCTGACTGTGCATACGATCAATGCCTCTCATTATCTTGTACACCTCTATCAGGTCACCTCTCTTCCTTCGTTGCTCCA
Source organism: Hypanus sabinus (assembly GCF_030144855.1). Lineage (NCBI taxonomy): Eukaryota > Metazoa > Chordata > Chondrichthyes > Myliobatiformes > Dasyatidae > Hypanus > Hypanus sabinus. The sequence goes on from NW_026779745.1 coordinate 66,129, forward strand.
AGGAGAAAACATCGAGTTGACTCAACCTACTCTCATATGGCATGCACACCATCCAGGCAAAATCATTGTACATCTCCTCTGCACCTGTTCTATGGCTTCCATATCCTTCCGTAGTGAGGCAACAGAGTCACGCACTGCACTGTAACTCTAAAACACTCTTCCCCGTAAACATAACACCCTCCCGCTACAAGGCCCCTCCCCAACTCCGTAAAACACAATTTTCCTACACAACTCCCAGTTACATAGAACATAGGACATAGAATAGAAAAGCACATTACAGGCCCGTCGGCCAACTGTCTTGCCGACACTCAAACCCTGCCTCCCATATAACCCCACACCTTAAATTTCTCCATTTCCCTGTCTAGTAGACTCTTAACCTTCACCGCTGACTCAGGTAGTACATTCTACGCACCAAAAAGTGAAAAACCTTTCTCTAATAACCCCCATGAACTTTCCTCCCCGTACCTTAAAGCCATGTCCTCTTGTACTGAGCAGTGGTGCCCAGAGGAAGAAGCACTGGCTGTCCACTCTGTCTATTCTTCTTAATACCTTGTACACCTCTATCATGTCACCTCTCATCCTCCTTTTCTCCAAAGTGTAAAGCCCTAGCTCCCTTAATCTCTGATCATAATCCCTGCTCTCTGAACCAGACAGCATCCTGGTAATTCTCCTCTGTACCGATTCCAATGATTCCACATCCCTCCTATAGTGAGGCAACCAGAACAGGACACTGTACTCCAAGTGTGGTCTAACCAGAGTTTTATCCAGCTCAATCATTACCCTGCGACTCTTAAATTATGTCCCAATACTTATAAAAGTTAACATCCCTTAAGCTTTCTTTACTACCCTATCTTCTTTGTACCCTTTACCGTGAACCACTGTCTCCACTACACCACTTCCGTCATCCCTCGTGTACAAGCAACCCCGACTCTGTGATCCTCTCACTCTCCTGCACATTGCACTGTCTCCATAATCCCGTGCGTTCACTACGCTACTGCCCGTCTTCGTGATACACTCCAACTGCTAAACACTCCCTAACTACGACGCCTCCCTCCCCAGCTCCCTACTCCCCCCTCTCTCCGTGTCTCAGGCAAATGTGGGGAGTATGAGGGAGAGATGTCGTTTAGTATTACTCTTCCCACTTTCCACGATATGTTGTGAGCTTCTCCAATTCTCTCTATGCAAAGGCTGGTCATGTGGTTGCAAACCACTTGCATCAGAATATGCAACCTATCCCTGGCCTCCTCTCTCCTCCCCTTCCTTCCTCTTCCCGCAGCACACCAACTGGTCACAAACACCACACACCATCTCCGAGAGACACACACACATTTCGAGACCACCGGAACGCCGAAAGGCTGCGTGTGGGTGAGTGGGGAGAACGGAGGAGGGAGAGGGTTCCGAACTGATTCTGACTCCAGTATAGTGTGCTGCGATGGTGCGGGAGCTACTTCCCATGTCTCACCCCGGGTGTGTGTGATGGATTGTTGTGCAGGGAGCATTACTCTGTGTATGTTCACAGGCGTGTGAGATGGTGCTGTACGGAGGGAATCTCGCTCTGTCTCAGACTCATAATCATGGGTCAGTGGATTTCGGTGTTTAAAATACTCCGATCAAAGGTAGGGAGCAAGAAAATGGTAATTCACACGTTCTTCATCAAAGACGGCAATCAGAAAGCCATTTCTGTGGTCTCCTGTTATCTCCCCTTCCTTCCTCTTTCCTCAGCACACCATTCCTTCTCTATGATTCTTAAATGGGTGAGTGAGCAGCTAGAGGTCCTGGTCCTGTATGAATAAAGTAATGGTTTTCAACATTTTAGATCAGGGATTTACCAATCAAATTAAAGGACAGGACAATTGTCCGTCGCCCTGAGGCCACACATAGATTAGCACGTGGCTCATGTATTGACATATGTGAGATGGTTTCAAAATTTGACAACACTGTATTTTTTAAAGGAAGGTGGGATCTTCACAAAAGAGATGGAGGACGGTTTACTCATAAACTGGAGGGGAGCTGATTGTTTGCCAGTACTGGGCATGAGAGTTGTCGGTGAGTTGTTGAGCTCCAGTAGCAGGGGGATGGGATTCAGTGTTCCAGAGCAGATAGCAGAGTTGGTGTGGAGACGGATGTTGTAAAGACCTCAGACAGAGACGGGGATCAAAGGGATATTTCAAAGCACGAGCGTTAAAGAAAGGCAGCTGAGCTGATCAGGGCATGAATCCACACACGGAGAGATGATATTACGGCCATGACTGAGACGTGGTTGCAAGAGGAGAAAGCGGAACAGCGCGTAATTTCGGGGTTCTCTATTTTCAGACGTGGGAAAGCAGAAGGATTTACAGGAGAAGGGGTGACATCACTGGGCAGAGAAAATGTCACCGCTGTGCACAGTCAGAACAGACAAGAGAACTCGTCTCTTTGAGGCTTTATGGATGGAAATGGGGAAATGAGGGAGTATCGCTCTGTCTCTGACTCCCAGTCATGGGTCAGTGGATTTCGGCGTTTAAAAAGACTCCAATCTGAGTTACGGTGCAGAAAAATGGTAATTTACACATTTTGCTGCAATGACAGCAATCTGATCACCATTTCTGTGGTCTAAACTCTCCTCCCTTTCCTTGAATTTCCCCCAATTCCTGGTCCATATATATGAATGGGAAGATGGTTCTTCATAGTGAGGGCTGTGACTTAGCAATTAAATTAAAGGATAGGACCACTACCGGTCGCAGTGAGCCCAGACGTAGGAAGACCTGTTCTATATCGGTACCAATGACATCAGTATGTATAGGAAGGTGGTTCTGCAAAATGAGGGCAGGGATTTAGCAATTAAATTAAAGTACAGGGTCACCACCCGTCCCAGTGAGGCGAGACATAGGAAAACCATACAGATTACCACGTGGTCAGGAGATGGTGTAGTAGGGATGGCTTCAAAATTTGGCTTCACTGTGTTATTTACCAATGAAGGTGGGATGACTACAGAAGAGGTGGCGGACCGTTTACGCCTGAACTAGAGGGAACTGATACTCCAGCGGGAAGGTTTGTCAGAACAATACATGAAACTTTTGGGGAGAGTTATTAAACTCGAATGCAGGGGGATGGGATTCAGAGTTCCAGCGCAGGTTGTAGAGTGGTTAGAGGTCCTGATGTTGTAAAGATCTCAGAAAAAGTCTCGAATCAAAAGGTTGAGCATGTTGCGACCAGTATCCTGAGCCGCGTATATGTGAATGCAGGAAGCTTTAAGCCGCTGTGCACAGTAAATTATGATATTTTTGATATTGTTTTCAGAATATTGCTTATGGGGGAGCAAGCATGACAGCACGATATTTCGGGTTTCCCTATTTTTAGACGTGAAATTGAGGAGGGGTGACATTGCTTGACTGAGGAGATGTCACCACAGTGCATAGTGAGAACAGACAAGCCGACTCGTCAGAGTGAGGCTTTATGGGTGGAAATGAGGAATAAGAAATGTATGGCCATGATCATGGGGCTACATTATAGACAAGACAACAGTCCGCTGGATTAGGATAAACAAACCTGTAGAGAGATCGCAGACGCATGCAGGAAACATAAGAACGTGATAATTCGTAAGTAGAAGTCCCAAATAGAAGAAAGAGAAGAGGGTGCAGGAGCCTCAGGACCAACACCGCCCGGATTACGAACGGTTGTTACCCCTTAACCATCAGGAGGGAGGTATAGGGTCTTCAGGATACACACCTTTTGATTCATGTACACTTACTGCCGCTCAGCCATCAGGGAGGAGTTACAGGAGCCTCTGGACACACATCGCAAGGTTCAGGAGCAATAATTATCCCTCCACCATCGGAAACAGTGGCAGGAGCCTCAAGACACAAACCACAAGGTTCAGGAACAGTTACTAAACTTCAACCATCAGGAGGGAGGGAGGTACAGGAAGCTCAGGACAAACACCCCTTACTATCCTTTTGCTCTTAATATACCTATAGAATCTATTTAGATTATACTTCACCTTGACTGGCAAAGCTACCTCATGTCTTCTTTTCGCCCTCCTGAATTCTTTCTGAAGTAGTTTTTGTTTCACTTTTATAGTCCTCAAGTAGCTCCCTCCCTGTTTCCTATACTTGTCATAGACCTTTCTCTTCTTCTTTATGAGTTCCAATATCCATAATGAACCAAGTTTCCATACTCTTTTTCACGTTTCCTTTAATCCTGGCTCGAACATACAAGCTCTGTACTCTCAACATTTGTCCTTGGAAGGCCTTCCGCCTACAAACGACATTCTTTCCAGAGAACAACCTGTCTCAATCCACACTTTTTAGATTTTGTTCTCATGTCTTCAAATTAACCTTATTTTAGAAACTCTACCCGAGCGCCTGATCTATCTTTATCCATGATCAAGTTGAAACCAATATTGTTATGATCATTGGAACCAATGTGTCCCCCTACACACACTTCCGTCACCTGTCTTAACTCTTTTCCTGATAGGAGATCTAATATTGCATAATCTCCAGCCGATACCTCTATATACTGATGCAGAAAACTTTCATGAACATATTTTACAAATCCAAACCTTTCTTTAAATTTAACATTATGAGAGCCCTAACCAATATGTCGAAAATTAAAAGCCCCTTCTATCACCTTTATGTTTACTGCAGTTGCCTGCCATCTCACTGCAGGTTTGCTCCTCCAATTCTCGCTAACTGTTAGTCTATAATAAAACCCTATTAAGAGAGGGAGTGATTGTGTCAGACGAAAGTAGGAGGGAAAGGGCAAAATGAAAAGAGGAACGATGTGGTGCAAGAGAAGGGGAGGGTTGGGTGGAGGAGTAAGGAAGGGAGGGATGGATAGAGGGCGACGGAGCGGGAGGGAGGGTAACTGGGAGAAGGGAGAGATTCTGACAGACAGCTGGAAGTCCCCGGCTGAACGCTACAAAATTCCCAAACACCACCTCCCCCAACCCTCGAAAAAGCGGAATGATGGGGAATAATGTAGGGAACTGTGTTCGGGGGGCAAACAATATATGGTTGAGGGGTATCTACAGTTTGGGGTGACAGGCGTCGTTGGTGGAGAGGAGAAAGAGAAAAAGAATGACAGACAAATGAAGTAGTGGGTTGAGATAATGAGGAATTGTTGAAAGTGGGGGAAGGTGGGTGAGAAGGGAAGAATGGTGGAGGCAAAGGGGGTGAGAGAGAAGGGACAGAGAGGCTGAAAGAGAGAGAGAGGAGATAGAGAGAATGTGGGCGTGTGTGTGTGTGAGAGAGAGGGAGAGGAGAGAGAGAGAGAGAGAGAGAGAGAGAGAGAGAGAGAGAGAGAGAGAGAGAGAGAGAGAGAGAGAGAGAGAGAGAGAGCGAAAGAAGAAAATATAGAGTGCACAACTGAAAGATATAGACGGGAAAACAATGCGAGTTGCACGAGAGGAGGGGAGCTGTTCAGGTTAATCGGTGGGAGGGGGAGCTCACTAACCTCGTTGGTGTTTGGGTGTTTGCTCTGGAGCAAGTCTCTCCGACATTCTTTCCACCCGCCCTCCTTCTCTACCTCCCTCCTTCTATTCCTTTCATCTCTCTCCCCATTCAACTACGCTCTCCATCATCGTCTACATTCCTTTTCCCTCATCCATCCCTCTCCTGACCGCTTTCTTCCCTGTGCCACGCTCTCTCTCCTTCCTATTCTCCACTCCGCTCCTCTCATTCCATCTCTCTCCTTCTCTTCCTCCCGTATAGTCGCCCCCACTTTGCTCCCCCTCTCTCCCCCACTTTTCTCCCCCACTCTCCCAAACGCCTCTTCCTCTATTTCGCTACCCATCTACTTCCGTTTTCTCATCTCCATCGCTCTTCTCTTCACTCCCGCATCTCTCCCATCATGTCCCTCTACCGTTCCACGTACTCACTCCACTGTCACCCAATTCTCTCTCCGCCGACACGCTATCTCCCACTCTCTCCCTCCCCCTCTTTCTCCCCTCTATTATTACTCTGTCCACTGCCACTCTTATCTCTTACCTCTCGCACACTCCAATCCCTCTCCACGGAACCTCCCCCACCACCTGCTCTCGGTTCCTCTTTTTCAGCTGCTCATCTCGTTTTTCATGGTGTCTGTCGGACACCCTTGTCAAAACAGGTTTCCTTTGACAACGGTTACTTCTCCTTCCTGAGCTCAGACGCGCAGAGGATCCTCGACAGGATGGACGACAGCGAGACTTACGTGAATGTAAAATTCACAAAAACGGACTCAGAGACTCCTTCCCGAGGTGAATGGGGTAGAGAGATGGAGGGAGGGAGTTTCACTCTGTGTCTGACCCCGGGAGTGTGGGATTGGACGTTGTGCAGGGAGCCGTCTAAAATATATTTTAATTCCTTATTGTCCCTTCGCTCCACTCTCCCTCCTCTCACTCTGCACAAGCCTTATAACTTTCCCCCTTCTCTCTCCCTTTCCCTCTCACGTCATTCTTCTTTCACTCTCTTCTCCCCTGTATCCCTTTTTTCCCATCTCATCCACTCTCCGCTCTCCTGTCCTCACTCAGCCACTTGTCCCTCTCTTTTCCCTCTCTTTCCCATGCTGTTCCCTTTCTCTCCCTTCTCTCTAACGGCCCACCCCACTCTCTCCTTCCTTCAACCACATACACTTTTATTACCCCTCTCCCCTGCCCTCTCTCACGCTATGTGTCCCTCTATTCCCTCTCTCCCACTCTCTCTCCCTTTCCTTCCCGCTTTCCCTCCTCTTTTGGATCCGTCGCGCCAATACGCCATGCGCCTTCTTAACCACAGAGTCAACCTCCGCAACTGCTTTGTGATCGGACACCAAGATCAGTCTGATTCTCCACATTGCCAAGTGTCTTACCATTAATACAATATTCTGTCATCGTATTTGACCTATCAAAATGAACCACCTCACACTTAACTGGTTTGAACTCCATCTGCCACTTCTCAGCCCGGTTTGGCATCCTATCAATTCCCCGCTGTTATGTCTGACAGCCCTACAACCATCCACAACACCCAAACTTTGTGCCATCAGCAAACCTGCTAGCCCATCCCTCCATATCTTCATCCAGTTCACATAAAAGTCACGAAGAATAAGGGTCCCAGAACAGATCGCTGAGGCAATCCACTGGTGACCGAATCCTATGCAGAATATGACTCGTCTACAATCACCCTTTGCTTTCTTTGGGCAAGCCGGTTGTGGATTCACAAAGCAATGCCCCCTTGGATCCCATTCCTCCTTACTTTCTCACTAAGTCTTGCATGGGGTACCTTATAAAATGGCTTTGCTGAAATCTATCTACACCACATCAACTGTTCTTCCCTCTTCAGTGTGTTTCGTCACATCCCCACAAAAATTCATTCCGTCTCGTGAGGCGCGATCTGCCCTTTACAAAGCCAAGCTGACAACCCCAAAACATATTATACCTCTCGAAATGTTCATAAATCCTTCCTCTCAGGATCCTTTCCATCAACTTACCAACCGCTGAGTTAAGACTCACTGGTCTATAATTTCCTGGGCTATATCTTCTCCACATCTTGAATAAAGGAACAACATTCACAACCATCCAATACTCCGGAACCTCTCACGTCTTCATTGATGATGCAAAGATCATCACCAGAGCCACTGCAATCTCTTCCTTCGCCTCCCACACTAGCCTGGGGTATATTTCGGCCGGTACCGATGACTTAACAATTTAATGTTTTCCAAAAGCTCCATTACATCCATTTCTTAAGATCTACATGCTCAGGCTTTTCAGTCTGCTGGAAGTCATCACTACAATCACTGAGACACTGAAGTAAAATATTCATTAAGTAACTCCTATTGTCTTATTAAATATTTATTGTGATCTTATGGTCGTATGGTATCTCCATAGCTGCGCCAGAACGGGAGTCGAAAGTGAAGATCGGAAATAGACCATATCGTCAGATATGCCTATTCTGTCTAGTTACATCCGCCCTCATCGTGACAGTGGCCGGTCTCTCGATCCATGGTGAGTGGAACCGTCTCCGGGTGGAGTCAGACCGGCAATAAAGAGAGTGGAATAAATTGAGATTGTAAAACACAACAGTGAAACCAACACCCCCCTTACCATAACACCGATGGAAGAAGGCAGCATACATGAGGTATAGGAAGCAAGGATCAGATGGGTCTATTGAAGGACATAGGGTAGCTAGAAAAGAGATGAGGAAGGGGCTGTGGAGAGAAAGAATGAAGCAAGAGAAGGCCTTGGTGAGTAGGCTAAATGAAAACCCCAAGAAATTCTTCAATTATGTTAAGAACAAAAGGATGACAGGAATGAAGGTAGGACTGATTAGAGATAATGGTGGGAAGATGTGCCTGGAGACTGTGGAAGTTAGCGAGGTCCTCAATGAGTACTTCGATTCGGAACACTCCACTGAGAGGGAACGAGATGACGGTGAGGACAATATGATAGAATTTTATCTTCTGGAGCATGTTGATATTAGGGGAGAGGAGCTCTTGTAGTTGTTAAATGCATAAGAACGAATAAGTTACTGGGGCCTGACAGAATATTCCCCAGGCTGCCTCACGAGGAGAGAGAAGAAATTGCTGAGCTTCTGGCTAGGATCTTTATGTCCTCGTTGTCCACGGTAATGGTATGGGAGCATTCGAGGGAGGCGAATGTTGAACCTTGGTCAAAAGAGTTAGAGGGATTCTCCGGGTAATTATAGACCAGTGAGACTGACGTCTGTTTTGGGAAAGCTGTTGGAAAAGATTCTTAGAGATAGAATCTATGGTCATTTAGAGAATCATGGTCTGAACAGGGACAGTCAGCATGACATTCTGAAGGGCAGATCGTTTCTAAAGAGCCCGATACAATTTTGAGGAGGTGACCAGGCAGATGAGGATAGTGCAGAGGGTGTGATATAAATGGAATTTAGTACGGCATTTGACAAGGTTCTACGCGGTCGATCTTACTTAGAAAGTCAGAAGGCATGGGATCCAGAGAGGCTTGGCCGGGTGGATTCAGAATCGGCTTGTCTGGAGAAAGCAGAGTGACTTGGCGGAGGGAGTACATTCGGATTGGAGTGCCGTGACTAGTGGTGTTCCACAAGGATCGGTTCTAGGATTTTCGTGATTTTATTAACGAAATCGATGTGGGGGTAGAAGGGTGGGTTGGCAAGCTTGGAGACGACACAACGGATGCTGGTGTTGTGGATCGTGTAGAGGATTGTCGAAGATTGCAGAGAGAAGTAGCAGATGGAGTTCAACCCGGAGACGTGTGAGGTAGCACACTTTGAAAGGACAAACTCCAAGGCAGAATACAAAGTAAATGGGAGGGTACTTGGTAGTGTGGTGGAGCAGAGGGAATTGGGCGCACATGTCCACAGATCCCTGAAAGTTGCCTCACAGGTAGATAGGGTAGTTAAGAAGGCTTATGGTTGTCAGCTTGCATAAGTTGAGGGATAGAGTTTAAGAGTCTCGAGGTAATGATGCAGCTCCATAAAACTCTGGTTCGAC